>NW_008343658.1:338297-340057 GCF_000622305.1 Nannospalax galili | reverse complement strand
GTCATAAAAGTGCAGGCTCCCTGCTCTGTGGGAAAGCGTCTTGGTCAACAACCCTTAGCTCATCTCCTCGTCCTAAACAAATAACTCAGCTATCCCTGGCTAAGAGATTAGGCCAGGTTAAAGGTTTACTCCTGAGCTAAAAGCTGAAAGTTCACCGTGCTTTTAGCTCTAAGAAAGAAAACATTGTGGCCAATAAATCACGGGATGGGCATTGATAACCTTGAGTAAAAGTTTAAGAATCCTGGCGCCAACTAACAGACTAAATATCCTGTTTCTTTGTACCCTAAATCTTTGTATGTGAGTGTCATATCCCACATGACTGATAGTTCTTGGGATGTATAAAAACCATATGAATTCTAAAATAAATCATCCTGTTGGGAAGACACAGGTCCCAAAGTTTGACTCTGTTGCTGATCAGGCCCTCTGCCCCGAAGCCAGCAGGCCCCCTGCTAAGAAAAGCAAACCTGAGTCCCCAGAACTGGCGCCTGAAACAGGGACCTTCTAGGACCTCTGCTTCGCTGTGGACAAAGCAGTCCTCCCCCCTTCGGCTGATTGGATCCCCTTGTCACGCAGGTTCTTAGGTAAGGGGCAATTGTAAATATGGGTAATTCTCTCTCTCCAGACCTGTCTCACTTCCAATCTACTCTTAAATGCATGCTAAAGTCTAGACGAATTAAATGTACAGAAATTCAGATTAAGGCCTTTTTAGATATTACTATAGAATGTAATCCTTGGTTTCCTGCTACAGGAGCTATTGACTTGGAATCTTGGAAAAGAGTAGGAGACAATGTACAGAATTATCAAAAGCAGGGAAAGACTGTTCCTGTCTTCTATTTCCCTCTCTGGTCTGCTCTTTGCCAGTGTCTTCAAATAGAAGAGGAACCCCTTCCCTCTTTGGCCCATACACCTCCACCTCTGCTCCCTCCCCCTGCCAGTCCTCCCTCCACAACAGCCCAACAGCAGGAACCTTCTCAGGCTGCTACTCAGCTGCTGGCACCTCCTCTGGGTACTGTGAAGCTGCCAGTGCTCCTTCCTGATGTGGCACAGCCTCTGGAAAGGCAACCACTCTCCTCCAATTCTATTAGAGAAGGGGAGGTGGCCCCCACTTTAGGATCTCTCCCCATGTCCCCTTGTCCCTCAGCATTCCCCATGGCATATGTTTCTTATACTTCACCCTCTGCTTCTGACCCTGAATCTCTCCTTCCCATGTTTCAAAATCTGCTCACAGGAGACACTTTCTCTAGAGAACCTCTGGCTCCCTTGCCATATCCATCCCCTCAGTTCTTTCCAGTTCACATCGAGCTGGCCGTGCGGCAGCTGACAACCCTGAACTTAGAATGCATAGTCCCTTTGGCTTTGAAATGCTGAAAGCAATGCACAAGGCAGTGATGGAAAATGGTATGCATGGTCCTTTTACCATGGCCATCTTTGATCAGCTTAGCCATAAATTAGTCACTGCTTGGGACTTCAAACACCTCGCCCAGACTGCCCTGTCCCCGGGACAATGGCTGCTTTTTAAGTCTAAATACTATCATGAATCCACTGCGCAAGCATCAAGAAATGCTCAAGCTAATGTTGATGTAACAGCTGACATGCTTAAGGGTGAAGGTCAATATGTTGATGCTGAGGCACAAAAGGTTTTACTGGCTCAATATTTTGATCAGGTGTGCCTCTGTGCCTTGAGAGCCTGGATATCCACACCAGATAGTGAGACAGCAAGAGCTAGCTTAGCTGATCTCAAACAAAAGCCACAGGAGCAA
>NW_008343658.1:335971-337230 GCF_000622305.1 Nannospalax galili | reverse complement strand
ACCAGAGCCAAAAAACCCAGCACAATTTCAGTATTTTTAAAGAGGCACTGACCTTAGAAGATACTGGAAATTATAGCTGTGTAAAAAAACAAAAAAGACCTTTTAAAGATATTAAATTAGTTAAATCAACCACATATTTGCAACGAACCAGCCTGTCTGTATCTAATGATTTAAATGAAAATTTATGGGTTCGTCTTGCATGAAAGGGGGGTTCGTCTTGCACAAAAGGGTTATAATAAACAGAGTTTCTGTATACAAGGAGACCCTTCTATACCAAGATTGTTAAAGAAAAATCTAATAGGAATGGGGGTACATATGGATTTTTATAAACAGATAACTAGGGACAATATAGAAAGTCAAACACAACGTGTTGATAAGATAGTCAAAGACTTACCTGTATCTCATGTTGTTGTTAATCACTGTTTGTGTTTTGATTATAAGTTTATTCCCTTACACTGCAATACCACCTCTAATTGCCCCCACCTGCGGGGACCCTGTACAGGTAAAGCTCGAGGGGGACCATTCCCTGAAAGGAAAAATGGGCGAGAAAGAGGAGATGGAGCCCAAGCAAGTCCACTTGTCAAGGGTCGCTTTATTGTATTGCAAGCTTTCCTTATATATAGTTTGTATTTAGAAGGGGTTGAAGAAGTTGGTCAAGAGGTTACAGCATTTTTATGGGTATGGGGTGGGGGACTGAGCAACGTGACTGACCACCAGGTGTTCCAAGAGATTACTGCATGACTTATCTTTTCCGAGAACTGTTTGCAAGGGGAAGAGAAAGATAACCTTGCCATAAAATCTTTCTCAAGGTTACTAGTGCAGGCAGAATGTCCTGCTTAAGCCAACTATTTGTAGAGCCATATTATATTTTTTGGTAATGAATGTTGCTTCTCCAGCTCCCGACATCTCACCCTTTATTAATAACTTTAGCGAATGAAAGATCTGCCTTAGGCTATGTGGTGGGTCCCCCGAGTCGGGATTCTTGTTTCTTTTGGTAAGGCCCCTGTCTTAGGCTACACAAACTGCTTCCATGTTCAGTACCCGCAAGTTTGGCGTATGCCCCTGAATCATGGGTTTGTGCTATTCCCGTCATTGAGTACCTTACAGCTGAGAATCTGCTCCGATCTCTGGCACCACAATATTCCCGTCATTGATCTTTTCATTAGCGACTAAAGTTCCACCAAGTATTGGGTGGGTTAGCAAGGGTGGAAAAGTCTAAGGGTGCTGAGGGGGATCCAAGGGATGTGTCATACTCACTA
>NW_008343658.1:324883-329885 GCF_000622305.1 Nannospalax galili | reverse complement strand
TGCAAGCTTTCCTTATATACAGTTTGTATTTAGAAGGGGTTGAAGAAGTTGCTCAAAAGGTTACAGCATTTTTATGGGTATGGGGTTGGGGAGCTGAGCAATTTAACCGAAGCCCCCACAGCAAAGATGGCTGCACTGACCCTGGGGAAGTGGAAAAGGAGACCCCGCCAGAAGAAGATGCAGCCTCCTGTGACCTGGGAAATGTTTAAGAACCTGATGAACGATGCCCAGGAGTTGGGACAATGCCAGGGCCAAGATATCTCTAAACCTGAAGTTCTCCTTGTCTGTGTTCTAACTATACTGACTGTGAATAGTGTAAAAGCTGAAATGTGTGTCATCAATACTAATGTTAATGGTGTACCTATTTTAGGATCAAGATTAGTGCTCGAGTGTTTTACACAAAACTGTGCATGGCCACCTGGACCCATCATATAGGAAAAGGATGGACAAAGGATACAAGAATGCATAGATGTTTACCTGAAGACTGTGATGATTCTCTCAAGCTACTTGACCCAAAAGCTGTAGCTGTTGGTTCTGTCTTTTTACTCCCCCTACCTGGTTTAGTAACTTGATTGCAAAATGAGATATCTAAACTTGCTTGTATAACTAGTAAAACAGCAAACATAACTGCAAAAATTGTAGGAGAAATTAATCAAGAAATGGAAGAACTAAGAACTGCTGTGCTACAAAATAGAGCTACTATACAGTATCTACTGTTAAAAAATCACATGGGATATGAACAATTTCCAGGAATGTGTTGTATTAATTTGTCTGACTTTTCACATACTATAGATGAACAGATTAATGATTTACAAAAGGAAATCGATAAGATGTCTGAATTTTCTATACCTTGGCCAAAATGGCTCCAATGGCTTACTCCATTCTTGGGCCCAATATTGATTGGCGTACTTCTTCTTATGGGAGCTCCAATAGCTATGGGCTGTATTATAATTTCGATTAATAATACTGTGGCCTCTATGACCACTTCCTTCTTACTTTTAAAAAACAGAAAGGGAGGAGATGTAGGAAACCAGGATGCCAGGCCCTAGGGTGAGGTGAGCCTAAAACTTATAGGTCCAGGCTGCATTCTCTGCTAAAAGGGAGGGGCACTGAAAACAGTGGCTCTGATAATCCCTGCCTTGCAGAACACTGTTAGGCTGACAGGAGGAAGCAGCCTGGTCATAAAAGTGCAGGCTCCCTGCTCTGTGGGAAAGCATCTTGGTCAACAACCCTTAGCTCATCTCCTTGTCCTAAACAAATAACTCAGCTATCCCTGGCTAAGACATTAGGCCAGGTCAAAGGTTTACTCCTGAGCTAAAAGCTAAAAGTTTACCATGCTTTTAGCTCTAAGAAAGAAAACATTGTGGCCAATAAATTACTGGATGGGCACTGATAACCTTGAGTAAAAGTTTAAGAATCCTGGCACGAACTAACAGACTAAATGTCCTGTTTCTTTGTGCCCTAAATCTTTGTATGGGACTGTCATATCCCACGTGACTGCTAGTTCCTTGGGATGTATAAAAACCATATGAATTCTAAAATAAATCGTCCTGTTGGGAAGACACAGGTCCCAGAGTTTGACTCTGTCGCCAATCAGGCCCTCTGCCCTGAAGCCAGCAGGCCCCCCACTAAGCAAAGCAAACCTGAGTCCCCACAATTGGGTCTAAGTTTTGTCCACTAATGACCTTTGATGTGGATCCATCCACAGGAGTCTGGTTAACCTCACAGTCTTAATGAAAACTGATTCTCCCTATCCCAGCAACTAACAGCTGCCAATATTTCCTCAGTTGGAATTGGGGTTTCTAATCCATTTTTCCACCTCTATTTTGGGATTTCCTCTGGCTTGAGCCTATATGTTTTTTTCCTGCTGTCACCACTGATGTGAGTTCCTATAAATAAAACTGCCCAGATATCTGGGAACACTGTTTCCTTGAGGTCATTCTCCACCTCTGGCTCTGACAATATTTCATCTTCTCTTCCATAATGACCCCTGAGCCTTTGGAAGCAGAAGTCTAATATAAGTGGCCTACTCAGCAATAAGCACTCTGCTGCCTCTTATTCTCTGTACATTAGCCAGGAGTGGTCTCTGTGTTAATCACTATCTGCTGCATGAGGAAGCTTCTCTGGTGAGAGTTGAGAGATGCATTCATCCTGTGTATTGTGGTGCCAATGTGCCGAGAATAAGAGGCAGCAGAGGCTCTATTTTATAAAGTAGGCCTCAAATACAAACAGAAAGTGGTGGGTTACTCACATAACATTCATGCCACTTTTGCACAAATGGGACTATCTTGCCAGGCCAGTCATTATTATGGCTCATAGGATTTACTGCAGGACAAGGTTAATGATTCATTTTCTCTTTCAATTGCATACAATCACCTTTTTAGATATTCTTAAAGTTTAATACGTGGAATAGAAATTTTCAAAAGTGAAATCCTATTGCTAAGACAAAATATCCAAGAAAACGGTTTAAGGGAAGGATTTATTTGGCTGAGTGTTTTGTCAGATGGCTTCATTGCTATGTTTTGGGGCTGGATGAACTATTTCATGGAACATCCTGTCAAAGAAAAGTTGTTCTCCTCATGGAAGCCAGTAAGCAGAGATCATGAAAGGAAGGGACTGAGGATAATGTAAACTGATTATCACATCTCTAGTGATCCACTTCCTCCAACAATTAAAAATATTATCCACTGAGTCATGAGAACATTAGTAGATCAGTCTCTTGAAAAAAGTCAGTGCCAAGTGATACAACAACTGTCTGAACATCTCCATCCATGACCAAGCCTTTAACATATGCACCAATTTTAGAGATTTCATGCCTACACCATAACACTATACATTGGGAAATTTGGAGACTTTGTGAAGTTATATTTTATACAAAACAGAGACTTAAAATATATTGGCAAAGTTATTGCTTCAAATTAGTTCAAATTGTGAGAAGAAAAAGTTTGTACATATCCATATATAAATATATATGTCTATAGGCCATACATGCATATACTATGAATATGTTATATTCATGACTTTATACTATATATACACATAAGTGTGCTTCTCAAGGTTTGCACTGTTTTGAACAGAGCATGTATCCAAATATTAATGCATGTTTTAAATACTTGTGCTTTGGCTACTGATATTGAGGGGAGGGTTTATTATTAGTGGACTTACAGAGAATAAAACTGGCTTCTATGTGTATGATTTTTTTCCATAGATATTTTCTACAGAATGTGTGCTGTGTGTGTATAAACATATGATCTATCTATACACCTATCAATTTCTGTATACATATATCACCTATATTTAAAGACAATTATATATATATATATACTGATCAATTATGGAATTTGTTTAGGTAAAGGTCTGTTTAGTACATATACAATGTATATACTATATGTGATCTGTCATTCTTTATCAGTAAACAAATTACATGAACAAATAGTGAACAATAAGTAATATGTTTTTTTTTAAATGAAAAAAAATACATTGTCATTTAGTTACTTGGCATATAAAGGCATTTCCTAGAGAAACTACCACCCATAGTGGGAATTTATGTTAAAAGTCATGAAAATCACAAAATGTATTTTGAATATATATTAAATAAAATATACCAATGTTTATAAAGCATCTCATTTCTGGGGATACATTTTTCAGATTATAACTCAAAATTCAATTTAAAATATTTTATTTATTATTTTTATTTTATGTGTATGAGTATTGCCTGTATTTATGCAAGTGCACGTATGTTGTGCAATGCCCTCAGAGGTCAGAAGAGGGCATTGGATTCCCCAGAAATGTAATTACAGACGTGTATTACCTGTCACATGGTTGTTGGGAACTGAACTTGAATTCTCTGCAAGAGCAGCCAGTGCTCTTCTGCTGAACCATCTCTCCAGCCCTCAAAATAAAATTGTATTTGTATAATTATTATAGCTTCAGAAATTGTCATTATGCTTATGAAATATCGAAACAATGGTGTGTCAGAAAACACTGAGGAAAGATAAGCTGGATAAGGTAATAAGGAATAAACATGCTGATAAACTATCATCAGAAAGAAAGAATGAACAGGAAGGAAGATGGACGGGGCAATAATGACAAGAGTGGGCCATTGACATTCGTGTTAGGTTTATTGATTTCACTGTGTCTTTCCTTCACAGGCCACATCATTTCATGTTCTTGTGAAGAATACCATCTTCTTTGCCATGTTCATAAAGGCTTGCTTGACTTGCTGATTCCTGAGGCTGTAAATGAAGGGGTTCAGCATGGGAGCTACTGAGGTATTTAGCACAGCAACTCCCTTGCTCAAAGATGCTCTCTCCGCTGCTGAGGGTTTAATGTACATAATAATGCAGCTGCCATAAGAGATGGAGATGAAGATCATGTGGGAAGAGCAAGTGGAAAAGGCTTTTGTCCTCTGACTGGCAGAGGGAATCCTCAAAACTGTTCTGATGATATAGATGTAGGACAGAAATATTAATGTCAGCGTGAACATCAGAGTAAACACAGCACAGGAAAACCCCATCATCTCCAGGAATTTTGTGTCAGAACAGGAGAGTTGCAGCAGGGGAAAGTAATCACAGGTGTAATGGTCAATGATATTGGACTTACAGTAATCCAGCTGCAGGAGCAACATGAGTGCGGGGAAGATGATTAAAAAAGAAGCCAGCCAGCTAGCAAAGACCAGCACTGTGCAGACTTTAGGATTCGTGATGGTGAGGTAATGCAGGGGCTTGCAGATGGCCATGTAACGATCATAGGACATGGCAGCCAGAAGGTAAAATTCAGCAACCCCCAAAAGAATGAGAAAAAATAACTGAGCTATGCAGTTGTTGAAGGAAACTGTTTTATCTCCTGAGATCATGGTGCTCAGGAACTTGGGTATAGTGACAGCTGTGAAGGAAACTGCTAGTATGAAGAAATTCCTGAGGAAGAAATACATGAGTGTCTGGAGGTGGGAATCCTTCAGGGTCAGGATGATGATGGTCAGGTTCCAAGTGATGCTGAGCAT
>NW_008343658.1:301552-324748 GCF_000622305.1 Nannospalax galili | reverse complement strand
AATCGCATACATAGAAGAAGCATTTCATTACATCAGCATAGAGATATTCAATAACATTTTTCTGAGCTAGGCTGCATCTCTTACAAAATTGGCTGTATATTTTTAGGTTTACAGTTGAATTGACCACTAAAACTAATAGCCCTTATAACGACAATCTTAGGCTTTATGGATTTGCGTATGTTTGTCATTAAGGTTTCTATAGTTGAATTAGTTGTACAATATTGTACTCTGTATGAACCCTATAAGACATAAAATTAAACGGGGTTTTAACCTTTAAATACAAGACTTATAGGATAAAATATAAATAACCTACTTGAATTTAAGATGATTAAATATTTACATGTGGAGCTTGAATTTTGCAGAAATTTGCTTTTTTTTAATCTTCATGAGCATTTAAACCACCCAATAATTAAAATGGCCCATTAATTTCATCCCTCTTATAAAAACTCCAATAAAAGCAAACTAAAAACTAAATTTGCTATAAGAAATGCCATGAGAAATCATGTCAATCCAAGAGGAATGTCTTTTATGAAAAACATTTCAGGAGAGCCTGTGGAGAGAATAGTACACTTAGGAGCTGTTGCTAGGGATATGAATTAGCACAAGCAATGGGGAGAATGATCAGGAGGCTCTCTAACTGTGGCATTATCCTAGGATCTAGTGATTCAGTTCTGTGTATATATCCAAGGGAACATATGCTTGAATACAAATAAATAACCATATTTCCAGGTTTTTGTGACACTAATCCAATATCTAGGGTATGGAATCATCCTTACTTCATATCAAGGGATTAATAAAATACACTTCGTTGCCATAGAGAAGAATGAAGTCCTGTAGTTCACAGCAAAATGGATAGAAGTATAGGGCATAACATTGAATGAAGTAAAGGCAGAAAGACAAATAGCACATTTTATTATGGAAAGTTTTAAAAGTTTTCCCCAAAGAACTGTTGGTAAGAATGTTGCAAGGTATGGGCATTGATTGGCAAAAATTATGGAGGAGCACTGATGGGATAAGATGCAGGTTCGCTGCACTGTAGCAGGCAAATAGCATGCCATCCTGTTAATGTGTAGAATAATCATGAGTGACCTATAAAAAGAGAAATAAAAGGAAAACCAAATAGAATTATGTCATACAGCTGGAAGGGATAAGACAATGGTTTGTAGCCAGACCTTCCTCCAGCCGAATATCTCCTACCTTTCAGAGATGCTGTGAAAGTGTTTCCACAAATAGTATTACAATCCTGTCATTCTTCCAATCTCCATGAAAATTTCTTCATGTAAAAGTTTAATTGCTTTGCACAATCTTGTTCTGTAACTTGTATAAAATCTGATGCTCCACTTTAGAAAATTACATTCAGATCATCAACCAAAAGAAAAGTTTAATTGCATTAAGAATTACCAAAAATGGGGAAGATAATTATTTTTAAAGAGTGATTATTTCTCCTTAGAAATCTATCAATGTTTAAAACACTCAATGACATTTCAAATTCTTACTATGACATCACTGGAAAACAAATGCACTGAAACTGTTGCCTTAGAAACCACAGGCAGAAAAGATAAAGTTCAGAAGAATGCAGGGGGAAACATAAACAGTGAGGTGTAACCCTTGGGTATGATGCACGTGATTCTCATAAATTTTCATGATATTGAAGCCTACCCATGGCCATTCAAAAACCTGTTTGTTTCCTATGTAATCCATTTTACTTTCTGTTTAAAATAATATTGTCATTATTTATATTTCTGTCCTCAGAGAGATAGTCTTATATTTTTATATCTTTATTTACTTACATTTAAAATGAAGTTTCAATGTGTTCCATTGGAAAGTACAAACATACCTAGCTTGGGATGCAATCCATTTCCTAGTTCTAAAACTCACTCTTTTTTGCTCACTCTCCAAATCTAAAATTCTTTTTCAGAAGATTAAATAATTTAATATATGTGATACATTAGGAAAAAAGTCTAAAGTTTAATGGAAATCATATAGATTTGTACAGTGAGAAAAAAAACTCTTAATTACTGAGAAGAAAAACATCAGGCTTAAGAGGGTGTCTTGTGACCAACTTACATAAATAGTAATAATACATTCAACAACAGAATTATAAGGCCACAATACCAATTAAATAAGAGTAGGGATTAACTGATTATATGAGACCAATTGAATCTAGACAAGTGATTCTTTACCTGACTCTTTTTACCTTGTCTATATGCTGCTGACCTCTCCCACAATGGTGTTTATGGCTTTTCCATTCTGTCATAACCGCCACACCACTACCTCCACTACTGTGTCCACCACCATCTGTAGCATCACACAGAGCTTGTCCCATCTTCATTAGGATTTCCTAACTGTATTAAGGCAGGTTAGATATTCATAACACATCTACACTGCTACCCCCAGCCAAATTGTTTTTCTATCTCTTAGTAACAATCTTTCTAAAAGTAAACTTAAATCTATAGTAAAATACACACATAATACATATGCACACAGTAGGAATTGCTTGTAGCACATTGTATTAATACCCCAAGTAACTTTTCTTGTTTCCACAACACAGAAATAACACTCATTGCATAAACTGTTTCAGTCTCCCCAGCTCAGCACACTTAGACTGTATTGATGTCTCTTGCCAACGCTATGATTACTCTGTGCATTCTTGAAAACTGGGATAACATCACATTTTAAATTTGTATCAACACAGTCTAGTGTTTACTATGGTTTTAGTTGGTTTAAATGAAACATTCGTTTAGCTAATGAATGTTGAACATGCTGCCGTCAAGCACAGTTCTCTATTTTATGCTACACTGTCATACGGATATAACTTAGGTGTTTAAATTTGTTTTGTAAGATGTATTTCCATAACTATGTACTTTACTGGATATGTGACAGTTCATCCTTTCAGTACAACTTGCTCAACAGTGTCATTTGCTTCATTAAGTTGTTACTGATTAACAGTATGATGAAGTCATAAATTATCTTCTCATTAAATAGAGAAGATTTCTACACTGGAAAGATATCAAAGTACTATATTGTAAACTTGTCTTAGATTTATCACATCCATTTTTAAACTTCCTTTTACTTAAATATTTTTCTACACAAAAGCAAGACTCACTCTTCTGTTATTGGTTAAAGCTGTGAGGCACTCTAGGAAGAACTGTGAAGAAAGATGTATTGGGAAGTAAGAAGCTTACTGAAATGGGAGGCTCATTTTATTGAAGTCTAAAGGCATTTTGAATGACTTTGTTACCAATCATTAATCGGCTCAAGATCTTTGCAATTTTTTATTTAACTGTATGAGTTGTCTTTTTTTAAAAAAATATTTTATTTATTAATTTTATTTAGTCTGTATGTATGTATTGCCTGCATGTAGGTAAGAGCACCCGTGTCATGTTGTGTAATGCCCGCAGAGGACAGAAGAGGCTGTCAGATCCCCTGAAACTGGAGTTACGGACAGTTATTAGCTGCCATGTGGGTGCTGGGATTTGAACCTGGGTCTTCTGCAAGAAAAAACAGTGTTATTAACCACTGAGCCATCTCTCCAGCCCCTGAGTTGTCTTTTCTTTTTATACATTACTTTATTCAGTGCATTTCTAAATATTTTTTTAAGTTTCATGAAGGCATGCTCAATTTATTGAATCCATAACTATGTAATTCTTGCAATATGTTGACTCAGTGTTTTTTAAAGTCATATGTATTTTCAGAGTATTTTTATATGTACTGTAAGATATCATCTTTTCAAATAATAACCTTTAAAACCTTAAAAAAAATCCCTGTCATGAAATAAGTACCTAAGCAATCCTCTAGGTAAATTATGGTAAAAGAGAAATAAAATTCTACATTAATGAATGAATTAAATTTAGGGCCTCCAGGATGCTCTTTAAGAGGCTGATGAAGAGACTATGTTTTATTTCTTGTGTACATGCTTCATATTAAATATTGTTATATTTTATACTGGATGAAGATTAGTGATATTAATCAACTTCAATAGTGATTGACACATTGAGTTCTCATCATTAATAATGCTATCCACAGAAAGAAATTAAAGGATATCACACTTCATAATTAATAAATAGTGAATAGCCATATTTGTAAGAGCTCATGACAAATGTCTACTCAGAGTCCAATAGGTTCAGTTTATTAACTATCCAGTTATAGTTTAAATGAAGGAAAGAGAAATGAATTGGCACAAAAATTACATTATAAAACACTGCTTTGGACAGTATAAGGTCATCTAGTGTTATAGAAAATGTATGTGCTTTGCTGTCAGTGAGATATTGAATAAAAACAGCAGAATAACATTTACACATTTATAAGATTGGATGAGTTCATTTACTTAAATTTTGTTTTTTAAAATATTTTACTTATTTTAACTTTTTATGTTCATGAGTACATTACCTGCATGTAGGTAGGTGCACCCATATCATGCAGTGCTTGTGGAGGTCAGAAGAGGGTGTGAGATCCATTGGAACTGGAGTTACAGATGGTTGTTAGTCTCCATGTGGGTACTGAGAATGGAACCTGGGTTTCTCTCCAAGAGCAGCCAAAGTTCCTAACTACTAGGCAATCTCCAGCCCCCATTCATTCAAATTTTGGTTTCTCTGCTTAAAATGGAGTTGGATTTTGAGAGTACTTTTTGATCATTAAAATAATTATATAAATAATTGTGCTCTTTAAGTTGTATGTCACAGCCTCAAGAATAGCTGTACCAATATTCTATTTTCCTTTCAGTTGGAATCAATTTTCAAGTTTGGGAAGGATGTTCAATGTACTTGTGAATTATTACAGGTACTATTTATTGTGGTGAACCAAAACTTTTATGCAGTATCTCATTTAGCATTCACTATGCACTTAATTTTTTTATTCCTAAATGCAGTATGGAGAGTTAAATAATTGTGTTACATGAATTAATTTCTATTGCCAGCAGATGCAAAATATAATCTCTGACTACTTATACTGAAAACATATTCTCTTAAGTGATAGATACTTTTATTTTCTTACTTTCATATAGACTGTACTTGATTAAAATTTCTGGCACAAAATAGCTTTTTTTTGCTTTAGTAAATAAAAAAAATGAATGGGTATAATAAAACACACTTGCTAAATATTTTATCATCTTTTAATATATCATTGGTTCTAAATGTAATTCTAGTGTATCTTATTTAATTTGATTAAGTTATGAACAGCTAAGTACTAAATCAGCACTGAAAATTGGGAAAGTTCCCTTGCTTGCTTTGTGTTCAACTTATCTCAGGTTTTCAGGCAGTCTCACAAATATGGACAATGGCTGAAACAATAAAAACATCAGCAAATGCTGTTGCTGCAATCAAGAAGATCAAAATTTCTAAAACTTTCCCTGCCAATGAACTAACTAATTTCCTTTACATTGTAAATACCTTTGTCTTAATTTTCCAAGTTATCAATTGTGGTTACATTTAATTGATTGTAGATCAATAAATATTAAATAGAAAATCATCAGAAGATGTTTTTAAATTGTTAAAATTGCAGCAAGAGTTATTAAATGTCTTCTTGTCTGTATCACCAACTCAAGGGACTAATTCCGTAAATCATAACTACCAGAGGAGGGATGTACAGAAATACAAAGGAATATAAAATTTATCAGGCAGTAGTATTGGAATTGGAAAAGAAGGCTTAGGGGACAGTGTCCAGTGAGATAAAGAGGAAACCAAAGCAAGCAGAGGATAGCAGCGCCTGTGAAGGTGTTTTCCACCTGCATTATGTTTTTGAACAAAGATATGAGTAGAATACAGACTCTTACTTCTAAGCATGGATATCAGCTAATGTGTCATGTTTTCCAAAGTGGGAATCTTCCACAATGCATAGAATAAGTGATCATGGGGTGTCCAGCCCCAACTGATACATCTAAACGGCAGCTCTTAGTTTATTGGGTCAGTCATTGTTGTTTATTAGGCTTTACAGCTGTGTTGACCCATTGATTGGTTTTCTCCTTTGGCAGCTTGCATAGTATGCTCTGATACCAGAGAGCTAGTTCTCAGGGAGGAGGCTTCCAGGTCAGTTCCAGCTCTTTGCTCCAAATCCTGTGTAACAAATATGGCCTGTCTTCAGGAATAGGGTCTTACCTTTAAATTCTAGGAGGAAATCAAGGGCTGTGGAAATAGCCCTTGTTATTGTGGGAGTCTCTTGACTACCCTCACCAACAGCTCTAAGGGAGGTACTGTATTTTTTGTTATATAGCCTTCAACTATATTCATGCACTCATATACATACATACACACAGTATGTGTATTTTCAGTAGGACTTTGGACTAATATATTTGTCTCTGATTTTCATACCATCTAAGCATTATTTATCTCACCTCTCAGTACCACTGTATACCTACTCCCTCCCCAGCTAAACTACACAGCTTTTCCCCATTTTTCCCTTGATAGCACATATCTCCTACTATGCCCCCATCTTGAAGTCCTTCTTCCCCTTCACTCCTGTGGTTTCTTTTCATTTTCCTGTCTCACATGGTTATATCTGGGCATATACTCACATCTAAGGATTTGGAACTATGATCCACAAATGAGATAGAACAGAGAAAGCGTACATGGCTTATTTTTCTGAGTCTGTGTTACTATACTTTGTATAACGGTTTCTGGTTCCATGCATTTACCTGCAAATTTCATGATTTCGTTTTTCTTTGCCACTGAACCCATTGTGCAAATGCTCATCCTATCATTATCCATTCATCAGTTGAGGGACATTTAGAGTGTTTCCACTTCTGAGCTATTTATCATGAAAAGAACAGCAACAAATGGGCTTTCCAAGTATCTTTGTAGTAAGATGAGTCCTTTGCCTATATGACAAGAAGTGGTATAACTGGATCATATGGTGCAGTAATGGCACTTCTGCTTGGGGGCTAATCAGCAATTGTATAATTGGAATTAAGGCCAGTTCAATGGGAAGGAACCTATGTGTAGTACTGTGAACATACCCAAATACACATGGTTGAAGAGGTCAGTTATAGACCTTAGAGGAAAAAGAAAACTACTTTTACCATATGCCTAGATAAATGGAATTTCTTCCTGTATTATAAATATGCATCCTTATATTTACAGACAAATGTACCTCTCAACACTCATCAGAAAAACTTCTTTTTGCAACAGATGGAGTTCAACAGATGAACCACAACTAGTCAAACCCGGGGAATAATTGTGAGAAGCTTAGTCTTAAGTGACACATTTTCAATGCAACCTCTAAATATAAGATGGATGCATCTTTCAACTCTCACTAGAGAGGTTTCCTTATGAAGCAAATAGTTATTAACACAGAAACCCACAACTGGGCAGTGTTCAGAGAACAAGAGTCTGCAGGGTGCTCATCCCTGTATAGGACTTCTATTTCAAATTTCTGCCTCCCAAAGCTCAGTGATCATTATGGAAGAGGAGACAGAAAGAGGGTAAGATCCAGAGGTATTGGATAACCACAAAGAAACAGTTTTCTAGACAGCTGGTCAGTTACACATTTGAACCCACAGCAATGGTGACATGTTCAAGTCCTATGCAATATCAAACCAGACACCATCTCAGTATCTCAGCATAGACATGGGAATGTGGGAAAGAAATTCCAACCCAACCTAATGAACTTTGGACAACTAATGACTACTGAGAGGGGAAGAGACAGTCACTTACAAGGATTGGATTCTTGGTAGGTTGACCAGGCTCCATTGGAATGGACCCATGATGAGGAACATGTGAAGACAGAAATCAGGCACTCTAGGCTGCATTGTATATAGAGTGGACTATGTTGAATTTGGGGAGGAAGCAGTTGGGGGGAGGTGTGGACGGAAGAAGGGATCTAAATATCATCAAATTATATTGTATGAAAATTGAAAAAAATCAATAAAAAATATATAAAGTAACCCTTACACCTAAGGCTTGGGGAACATGGTGGATGATGGGCCAAAAAGATTGTTAAGAGCCAGAGGATCAGGATGTTTGTTGTTAAATAGCATCTTCTAGACATGACAGGGAAGTTGGACCCATTAAATCTCTACAATATGGTTGCCTAAAGAAGACCTAATAATGACAATACCAGCTGACATGCGAATGAACTGGTGAAATTTCATAAGATTGCATCTCTTGGTGATGAACTATAGGCAATTAATGGCTCCCGAGAGAGGGAGAATAAGTTTTACCCAGAGATGAGCTCCCTGAAAGGTTATCTAGTCCCAAGTTGTCAGCCCTACACACATACATCCTGACACCACTAAATGTTTTCAGTGTTTCATAAATATATATATTTATATAATATAAATATAATATATACATGTATTTAAAGAAGAAGTCTGGATATTGATACAGAATGGAGAGGAGAGAAATTGGGAAGAGTTGGAGGCTAGGGGAATGGGTGGAAATGATGTAAATACAGTACTATTGTATGAGCTTCTTATATTTTTTAATTGAATTTTTGTGTATTTCATACAGATTAGCTCAATCTTAATCATCTTTATATCCCTGTCCCCACTGGCACTCTCCTATTGCCCCAACACTGGAGCCCAAATACCCGGTCATCCTTGTTAATGCCACCGGGTTGTCAGTGTTCCCAGCCATCCCCTGTGCAAGTCTGTACACTAAGTCTAGTAAGCCTATCTAGAGTCCCTTGTTTTAGGAAGATCAGCTCTTCTTCATCTAGCAACAATCAGTTGCCAATATTGCTTCAGATAAGATTGAGGTCTGCTGTTCATTTTCCCAGTTCACCACTCATCAAGGAAGCTCATTCTGCACAAGTCAGAGACTATTACCAAGTAACAACTGTTCACACATGGACATTGTCTAAAATTGCCCAGGCCTAAGTGACACATCTACAATGAAACCTCTACATCTAAGGCTCATGGAACATAGAAAAGAGATAATGAAGTTGACACTAATGAATCTCTCAGTTCTCAATAATGAAACTTCATGAAACAGAGGGCCAGGAACACGAAAGGTCACAAATAGCCAAAGTGTAGAGATCAAGAGTCTGCTGAATGCTGGTCCTTGGACAAGATCCTTTTATTAAACTTCTCCCACCCAAGGCTCAGGGGCCATCACAGAAGAGGTGGTGGAAAGATTGTAAGAGCCAGGGAGGAGGTACATGACCATTTGGACACAGAATCCTAAAAGTTCCTGGAAACCTGCTCATATGAGTCTATGGCAAAGGTGTCATCATACACAAGTCTCATGAAAACTCAAGCAGACAATAACCCAGAACTTCTTAAAAATACAGTATTTATAAAAACTGCAATGTAAGAAACAGCCAAACAATGCAAAATGTTGTGGAAAATCTTGTGATTGATTTTGCCTTCTGCCTTACATACCTATCATGCTGGAATGCATTGCTTCCTGTTTAGAAACTGAAACTTATCATGCTAATAGGGCATCTGGTCCACTAGATTGTAATAAGATACTAGTCTGCCATGCTAATAAGGGATCCCATATGCTGTGTTATGATTGGACTATCACCCTTATATAAGCCCATACTTTCTTGCAATAAAGCAGATCTGTGTCACTGAACCTGGTCTCCTGTGTCTGAATGTGGCAGCGCTGGTGCAGACTCCTCACCAGCCCTGGGGTCCAGACCAGACGACTGGTGGGAGGAACTAAGGGAGCAGGAGAGCGGCCATATCTGGAGGAGAGCAGCCACAGCCAGTGACCACAGCAAAACATAATTCAAAATATTGATTTCCCTGTAAGGCACCAGTACTTCATGGAATCACATGTCAACACTGCTTATTTAAGGACTCTCTCTCTCTCTCTCTCTCTCTCTCTCTCTCTCTCTATATATATATATATGGGACTTGCTATGAAGACCAGGCTGGCCTTGAACTCACAGAGATTTTCCTGCTTCTGCCTCCTGAGTGCTGGGATTAAAGGCATGTGCCACCATGCCCAGCAATTACTATGACTTTTTATCACCCTTTCCTGCTCTTTGTAAATGTTATGCAGATCCCCATCTATAATGTATATAGTTATATAAATAAACAGATGCATGTGTGGGCATGCTATAATGTTTAAAAGTATTTTGAGTATTAGATTGAAAAGTATCTTAACATAATTACTTTTAAAATTAAGAACAACCAGAAAAGTGACTTAAATTTTTATAACTTGTTTTATTTATTCCTTTTTATGTATTTTTGGCTTACATGCATGTCTGTGTGTTTGCATATGTATCCTTGCTCACGCGTGTAAGAAACATTAAATATCAGTCGTTTCTGTCTAACCCTAAGAAAACAAACTGTACTCACACCTCTTCTCATCTCCACCCCTGTCCTGGCCCCCATGCTTGGATTCCTTGCTCTGCTGCCCCTTGGTGGGATGTTTAATTTTCTATGTGTCCACTTTTACCTCATGTTCCTCTCCTTTCTTCCTTTTTTTTTTTTTAAATTTTAAATACTGTAATTTAAGGTGCTGACTTTTTTTTATTTATTTATTTTTTTGATTATTTTTTAAAATTATTTAATAACCACATGATTAGAAGCATTTCATTACAGCATTAACATATTCAATAACAATTTCCAGAGCAAAGATGCTTCTCTTTCAAAATTAGCTGTAAATTTTGAGGTTCACAGTTAAATTAATACAGTTATACAATATTGAACTCAGTATAACCCTTATAAGACATAAAATTGAATGAGGTTTTAACTTTTTTTTTTTAATTACAACATAGAATAAGTAGATTTAATAAATGTTTATAGCATATTTCAAGAAATATTTGTTCAGAGAGATGGAGCCAACTCTTTGCCTCTTTCCTTTTTCCTGCCATTTTCAGACTAGAGGCACCAGAGTATATTGTGGGGTTGAACCTCAGCCAGTGAGGGACAGCCAATTTGCCCCACTTGCTTTAGGGATAAAAGACATGTTGGCCATGTGTGCTTGTCCTCTGCTTTTGCAAGCTGTGCACCCTTCAGACTAGAAGTACAGTATTGCCTTGCTGGGGTACTTTAATGTGAGTGGTGGTCTCTTTCTTTGTGACTCTGAGATTCAGAAGGATCTAAAGAATGAGTCTGCTAAAGTGACTTTTGTAGAGGTCAAAGTTTTAAATTGGACACTTCCCACTGAGATGGGTTATGGAGAGGTCAGTGCCTGGTTAGAATGGTTCAAATATTTTGTCAGTTAACTAAACCAGAGGAGGCAGATGAGGTGAACACAAGCTCAAATAATCCCCCTCCCTGTGGGAGCAGTCTTCTGACTCAGCCAGTAGGCACTGCAGGAGCTCTCTCTTCCAAAATTTAGATGCCTGGGTCAATGAGTCCTGCTGGACCTTGTCACCGTTATTCCCGCCAATAAAGGCTTTGTGGCATCACCTACCTCAAAAGGGGCCATAATTCTCTGACTGCCCGGGTATAATTATATTTCTAGTGCTCTTTTAGGAGGGTGGGTGGAGCAGTTGACTCCTGTGGGCAATGTCACTGGTACAATGAAGGCCAATCTTTTGCAGAGATGACCAGCCAAACAGCCACGGTGGTCACTCAAAGCAGAGTTTGGTGGGGCTGTGGAGGACACATATTTGAGACCATATTGGCCAACTGAATTGGGACTTCCTCTGTGGTCCAATTGGCCATCTCTTTCCCCGGCATCTAGACACTCCAGCCCACCTCAAGGATTGATCTGAAAGAAAAGAGAATTTCTAATGCCAGAAATTTCATATGATCTAAAAAAACCATGAGGTTCTTTGAACCTACTTGTCTGTATAGATGAGATCAGTGTTTCCTGGGGATACCAAATGAATTTAAAGCCTGAAACCAAATATTTAGCAGGATTCAAATTTTCTTTGTTCTAGTGGGTCCCCATTAAGAAAAAGTATATTGGATCAATTATATTTATTATAACCAATAAAGATTTGTTAGCTGCAGTAGGGATTCAGTCAAGAAAATTGCTGAACAATTAGCACCAAATAGCAAAACAGTCCAGGAAAATAGATTAGTATTAGATGTGATGCCAGAAGAAGAAAGACTGTTTTGAAGGATGGTTTGGAAAATGGAAGTGTCTCAGCAGATCTATGCTAATCTCCTTGGTCAGCACAGTGTGTGTCCTGATCCTTTTCAGGTGCTGTGTTATCCAGTGTGTTAGGGCCTACCTCAAAGTCTTGTTGAGTCAGCTGCTACCGGCCAGGTAACACCTGTTCCTGTTTGTAATCCAAGGCGGAAGAATCTCTGTGAGACTGAGGCCAGCCAGGTTGCTTAGCAAGTTCCAGGTCAGCTAAAGCTACAAGGGAGACCTTGTCTCAAAGAGCAAGACAAAACAAAAAGCAAACATAAACAAAAAGGGGAGCAGTTTGTAAGAAACATTAAATATCGGTCTTTTCGGTCCAATGCGGCAAAACAAACTGCACTCACCTGTCCTCTCCCACACTGCTGTACAATTACATACTCCCAGACTTATTTTCTGGATTCCTGGATGTCCCTTTGTGAGAAATTTAAGCTTTCCTTTTTCACTTTATTTTTTATTTTATGTGTATGAATGTATTGCCTGCATGTGTCTAAGTGCACACCTGTTACCCAATGCCTACAAGGGTCAGAAACAGCATCAGATCCCTTCCCTTGAAATGAGTTACTGACTGTTAGCCACCATGTGGGTCCTCTCCAAGAGCAGTCAGTGTTTTTAACTGCTGAGCCATCTCTCCAGCTCCAACTTAATCTATGTGTCCACTATCCCCCAGACTCTTCTACTTCCTTTGTTACAAAAAGAATCTTTGCTCTGCCAGCTGTAACCAACTTCCTAACATGATCTCTTCCTCTATCCTTCCTTCCGTTTTCCTAGTTTTCCAAACTAGCCAGTTGGGAGAAGGTCATGAAGTTGAACCTCAGTCAGTGAGGAATAGCCAAGTTCTCCCTTGCTTTAGCGATAAAAGACAGGTCATCTTGTCACGTGTGCTTGCTCTTCTGCTTTTGTGAGCTGTGCACCCTTTTGGTCAGAAGTGAAGTTTTGCTTTGCCAACACACTTTAATTGGAGTGGTAGTCTCTTTCTTTTTGACCCCAAACTTATTTCTAACACAAGTATATTGTGCTCATATGTGTATGTGCATGTGGAGATTTGAAGTTAAAATAATATGACTCCTTCAGTCACGCTCCACTTCAGACATTGATTTGTCACTCAGAATTGAAATAAAGCTAAATAATGTAGCTCAGGCCAATGAGCCAAGCTACTCTGGAAAATGAAACAATTGAATTCCAAGTTCCAGGCTGCAGTTCATCAGAGCAGCACCCTGACACAGAAAAACAAATATACAGAACCCAAATTGTAATTCAGTGAACACTTGGGCCTACACTTTTTTTTGGTCTTTTTGAGACAGGGTCTCCCTGTAGCCCCAGTGGGCCTAGATTTGCTATGGAGACCAGGCTGGCCTCAAACTCGCAGACATCTGCCTGCCTCTGCCTCCAGAGTGCTGGGATTAAAGGCATGTGCTACCATGCCCAGACAGGGCCTACACTTTTAAAAGAGAAGATAAAGCAGTCACTTTAAGGTGATTAGAAAGTAAGCCAGCTGGGAACTAAGCATTGCTGTTGGGGATTGATCAAATTTCATTTTTACTTTCTTGGAGCCTCACAATGGCACTCATTCTATAACACATAACTTCTATAACATATTACTTTACAAAGCTATTCTTTGAAAGCTTATTCCATTGGATGACTCCTCAAGATGCAAATAAAGGGTTCAACATGTGTCCTAGTTAGCTTTTGGTTGCTGTGATAGATAACATGACCAAGAAAGCAAGTTAGGGAGGAGAGGGCTTATTTCAGCTACACTTCAGATCACAGGCCACCTTGGAGGTCAGAAACTCAAGGCTTCAGAAGCTTGAAGCAGAAATTCCCTTACTTCCCCTGGCTTCCTCAACTGCTTTCATTAAACAGCCCAGGCCTAGAGTTTGGAGGTTTAAATGAAAGAGGCCCTCCACAGGGTC
The DNA here is from genome assembly GCF_000622305.1 of Nannospalax galili. Taxonomy (NCBI): domain Eukaryota; kingdom Metazoa; phylum Chordata; class Mammalia; order Rodentia; family Spalacidae; genus Nannospalax; species Nannospalax galili. The sequence goes on along the minus strand of NW_008343658.1, from coordinate 310,851 downwards.
ATGTGTTTGAATACTTGGCCCCAGTTTTGGTGCTGTTTGCAGGGGTTTAGGAGGTGTGGCCTTGCTGGAGGAAGTGTGTCACTAAAGGTGGGCTTTGGGGGTTCGGAGCCTTGCTTTGCTTCACTTTCTCACCTTCTTGCACATGGCTGAGGATGTCAGGTCTTAGCTTTCTTCTCCTGCCACTTCCTGTAACCACATTTCTCCCACCATTATGGATTTATTTCTGGAACCTTAAGCCCAAATAAATTCTTCCTTCTATAAGTTGCCTTGATTGGGCTGTCTTATCTCAGCAACACACAAGTAACTAATCCAACAAAGGCCTATTAACTTCAAAAGTGCAAAACATAGCATGTACTTGGACTATATACTGAGACATCCATGTGTAATACATTCTCACGTACCATCTTCAAAATTCAGACAGAACAATAGAAGATATAGAACGTTACATGTAGGTTTAAAAATTATTTTTGAACATATACAAATTCTGTGTATGATTTAGGTTTGAATTTATTGTATGAGACAAAGAAGTATTGTCAAAATATAAATTCAGCTTCTACAACTAAATAAAAAAGAACAAATTACCCTTCATGGTCCCTGTTTAATGTTATTAAAGATTAAAAAGGATATCCCTGAGATGTCTCTTTCTATTTCAAAGCCTAGACAAGTCAAATAACAATGAAAATGGGCCAAGATGGAAAGACATAAAAGTGCTGTCTGAGGGAGCCCTGATTTCCCTTATGTGCACTAGGGACAAATACTGCAGGCGCTCTCTCCATGAGAAGTCCTCTTCATTCCTGAAAGCAGATCCTAGACAGCTGTTCTTTTGAATACTGCTTCTCCAAGGAGCAAAACAAAGAATGCCAACATAAGTAGCTTAATCTTGAAAAATCTCCCCCTCCTGTAGGCTTCTGGTGCAGATCAATGTCGCTAACAAAGGGGTGACTTGCGTAGTGATTGCAGTGTAGAGAATAAATGCCACTCTTCGCCTGACCCATGGAATATAGGACCGAGTGTTGTGTAGGGCGTGAGTGCCCATCACTGGTCTCTGCCTCTTAGTAAACTTAGGTAGGTTTCAGGCCTCCTGCATCATATCCAGATGGTTTCATAGATTTCTTGGTAAGTTATCCTACTACTGTAGCTCAGGTGGGCTCTGGACATGATAGACTCGATTTAATTTGGGCAAGTTATTCTTTGTTTCTCCAAAGGCTATCATAGTTGAAGGGCATGGCAAAGGAATGCTGCTTACTTCAAAGTAACTGGGATACAAAGAGTCTGGAAAGAATAGCTTGGGTACAAGATACATTTTTTGAAAGGACCCCCAAGTGACTCACTTTCTCTAAAGGGGCTTCATCTCCTAATAGTCTTTCAGTCATGAAACTGTAACACTAACTTCATAAGTAAGAGGAAATTTTGCTTTGTTTTAAAGCCTTTATTTCAAATCACACACGTCTTTAAATGGTATTGTTGATGTATATAATAGTTTGAATATATACCCTATTCAAATGAGTTGAAAATGTGAAAAGCATGTATATACATATGTATATATGAATATACTGCCATACATGTATAAAAATCCTTATAATGAATACATATACAATACAAATATATTTTACATATAATTATAAATAGATATATAGAAACATACACACATGTCCTCATTTTGGCCTGGTTTGAGCAGGGCATGCATAAGAATATGCTATGAATTATAGATACATACATATGGATCAAAATATACAAAAATAATTTATTTTTGATGGGATTATGGAGGAACAACTTGTCTCATGCCGTATATTTATTTCCTTGGAGTTTGTCTACATCTTTGTGCCTTACACATATAATCTTTACAGGTCTATACGTATTTGCAAATAGATACCATTAGATTTAGACAAAAATAATATACATAATTATACATATATATCTATGGAGTATTTATAGGATTTTCAAATATCATTTTTAGTCAAACACATTACATTCAAAAGTATTTTCTAAAAAATAAGGAAGATGTTAAAGGGGAATTTCTGCAAAATAAAAACCACAAAACTCATAAATAGTATTTATAGCATTATAGTAAGTAAAATACACCATGTTTATAAACTTCACATCCCATGTCTGTGAACTACAGAATTCCAATTCTACACAATTATCAGTTTAATAATTATAGTTTAATAAGCTCTTAGCATGAAATATCAGAACAATGTTGTCAGAAAGACTCAGGAAAGAATCATTGGAATAAAGGGTGGGAAATATCATAAATATACTGAATTTTACTGAGGAGCTATTGGCAACTGACAGCAACTGGGGAAGGGAGAATAATTTCTTTTGGAGAATGTGGCCATGGTAGGTTGGCCATGCTCCAGTGGATGATCCCAAGTCCATGCACATATGGACAGAACTACTTGGACTTAGGCTATTAAGAAAGAAAAGAGAAGAGAGCATAAAGATGTAAAGGGGGCATGTTGAGGGGGATCTAGAGGAATCATGGGGGAAACAAGAGTGGATATGATTGTATTTCATTGCATACATATGTGAAGTTCTCGAAGAACAAAAAAAGATATGGTGGCAAATTGTTAACAAAATGAGAGGGTGAAGAAAATGGTGGAGAGGGCAAATACCAATATGAGTGATCCACTGACATTCATGTTTCGTTTTATTGGCCTTCCATGTCCCTCTCACTCACAGGCCACATCATTTCATGTTTTTGTGAAGCATACCATCTTCTTTGCCATGTTCATAAAGGCTTGCTTGACTTGCTGATTCCTGAGGCTGTAAATGAAGGGGTTCAGCATGGGAGCTACTGAGGTATTTAGCACAGCAACTCCCTTGCTCAAAGACGCTCTCTCCTCTGCTGAGGGTTTAATGTACATAAAAATGCAGCTGCCATAAGAGATGGAGATGACAATCATGTGGGAAGAGCAAGTGGAAAAGGCTTTTGTTCTCTGACTGGCAGAGGGAATCCTCAAAACTGTTCTGATGATATAGATGTAGGACAGAAATATTAATGTCAGCGTGAACATCAGAGTAAACACAGCATAGGAAAATGCCATCATCTCCAAGAATTTTGCATCTGAACAGGAAAGTTGTATTAGGGGCATATAATCACAGATATAATGGTCAATGATATTGGACCCACAATAATCAAACTGCAGAAGCAACATGAGGGCAGGGAAGACCATTAAGAAAGAAACCAGCCAACTTGAAAAGACCAGCACCGTGCAGACTTTCCGACTCATGATGGTGAGGTAATGCAGGGGCTTGCAGATGGCCACGTAACGGTCATAGGACATGGCAGCCAGAAGGTAAAATTCAGTGACTCCAAAGAGAATAAGAAAAAATAACTGAGTTATGCACTTGTTGAAGGAAATGGTTTTATCTCCTGAGATCATGGTGCTCAGGAACCTGGGAATACTGACAGTTGTGAAGGAAGCTTCTAGTATGGAGAAATTCCTGAGGAAGAAATACATGGGTGTCTGGAGGTGGGAATCCATCAGGGTCAGGATGATGATGGTCAGGTTCCCAGTGATGCTGAGCATGTAGGTGGTGAAGAGAAAGACAAAGATCACCGCCTGGAGCTTGGGGTCATCTGACAGTCCCAGAAGGATAAATCCTGTTATTTCCGTATGGTTTCTCATTCTCTAGTTGCTTTTCCCTCCTTTATAGAAGGAAACACAAAGGGAAAACCCTGTATGGAGCCGAAATTTTGCAGAAATATTATGCCATTTACACCTTCAGGAGAAATTTATTCCCACCATAGTAATAATGATCCTTCTATTCTTTTTCACTAGAATCACACTGAAACACCAAATTTAGTATCAAAACTACAATGACAGTCCTTTAATGCCAGCATTAATGGCTGTCATTCAAAATAATAAAAAGAAAAACTGGGGGCCCTTTAGAGATGGTTCAGCCATTAAGAGCACTGACTGCTCTTGCAGAGGACCTGAGTTCGATTCCCAGGACCCACATGGCGGCTACGAACGGTCTTTAACTCCAGTTCCAGGGGAATCTGAAGCCCTCTTCTGACCACCGCAACATTGCACAACATGGGTGCACTCACATACATGGAGGCAATACACTCATACACATAAAATAATAATTAAAATATTATAAAAAGAAAAAACGGAATCTGGGTGATCTGTGGAGAGAAAGGGCTTATGCATTGTTGTTAGGGATGCAAATTAGCACCACTAAGGCTCCAAAAACACCAAATGGAGAACCACAGAAGGATCTAGCCATCCCACCCTGGGAGCTGACGTCAGAATACAGAATTACCTGTGTTCCCAGGCTTATTGGGACAGCATTCACAAAGGCTACCATACTGAATGAGCTTAAGTACCAAATGTCTGTGGAATTAATTTAAAATATATTTTGCCATAAATAACAAAATCCTCTCATTTGAAGAAAAGTGGTTAGAAATGGAGACCACTTTGTTAAAATAAATTCAACTTGGAAAATCAAGTAAAACATACTCTCTTTGTTATGTGGAAGCTAAAAGTGTAACTCTGAAGTATATAAGTCATTTATGATTCTGGTTTCACATGTGTGTGTGTGTGTGTGTGTGTGTGTGTGTGTGTGTGTGTGTGAAAAATTGTGGTTGGACAAATTCTGTGCAGCCAGTTGTGTAACTGGAGTTAACAGACTATTGTTAGCCACCAAGAGGGATTCCCCTGGGGTGTGTGTGTGTGTGTGTGTGTGTGTGTATGTGTGTGAAAAATTGTGGTTGGACAAATTCTGTGCAGCCAGGTCAGTGTATGTCTACATCACACTGAACCCCATTAATATGCACAATTAGTTTAAGTGAATAATTAAAGGTAAACAGATCGAAGCAATAAGCAAAACAATCTACTGGTATCACAAGCTTGAATGGATAGGGCAGTTTTAACCAAAATTTCTGTCTGTAAATATTTATTGAATGTTAAATAAGTTAATAAATAAAAGCATGTGAAAAAATGCTTAACATTTAAAGAGAGTCATGCAGATTTTTTCTCAAAACAGAAACTACTGAAATGAAAGCTTTGAGACTGGGGCCACATCTCGTATTAACATGTGGGTGTCATATATATACACCCTTCTCATATTTCCACACACACCCTTCTCATATTTCCACACACACCCTTCTCATATTTCCAGCCAGGATCTGATCATAACATTGCAGGCAGAGTAGATATTAATAGTGCAGCAAAAATTTGACCCAACACCTTTGAGTTTGTCCTCCTTACTAGGAATAACCTTTCTGAATATGATTATGAAACTATAGTGAATTGTATAAATGCATATACAAACACATGCACAACTCATGTAAATTATTTTCTTATTTCCATGGCACTTGGCAAATACCCATTGTACACAAGCCATAAAAAGCTTTTAATCATGATTTTCAACCATACTTAATGCTGAAAATTTTTATCAGTTCCTCAGTTACGATGAATATTCTTGAAACTTAGGACACCATTACATCTTCAAAGCTAGTTCAACATGCTCCAGTTATAGAAACTACTTACCAGTTCATTTAAGTTTGTTGTTGAATCACATTCTGCTGTGAGACACAGTTCTCCATGTGGTGCTACATTCTAGACTGGATAATAAGTTTTGATCTTAATTTTGTAGGATATTTCCAAATTATTACTTTACAATGTGTGTTTGCTTCCTTGGGTGAAATTCCTTAAATTGAGCAAATTGAAAACAAATGTTTGCAAGGAAAAACACATTATTTTGACATAAACTTCAACAACCTTTCATAAAATATTATTTACAAATAATTTTCCTAATATTTCTCTATAGCTTTCGATTGCCTTTAATACTGCTATGGTATTATTATTCTTTTTAAAAATTTTAAAATTTAGTTGTATGTGTATGTATGTGTATGGTTGCTGCAGAATATGTATGGAAATCAGAGGATAACCTGTAGGAGTCCTTCCTCTCCTTTCACCATGTGGGTGCTGGGGATCGAACTCAGGTCAACAGGCTTGGTAGCAATAGCTTTTACCTGCTCGTCATCCTACCAGCACCAGTATTATCATTCTTAATTGATCAGAGTTTGTTTGGATTAAAAGCACCAATTTCTTATAATTCCTCGACATCAAAAAATACTTTCCATCAGATAAGATATGATTTGAATCTCCATATTGAAGTGCCCATCACAAACTCCTAAAATTGGGAGCTTATGTTTAATATATATACATTATTGTTGTTTTTGTTTTTATTGTTATTGTTGTGTTTGTGAAAAAGTGTCAATGCATTATACTTGAAATAATTTCAAGTTTACTCCATAATTTTCTTGTTAAGTTGCCTGTTAATTTTAGCACTATTTCTGGATACAATGCTATTACTCACTTATTTTGAGCTCCCAGTCAAAGCTATAGGAGCTGTGAGGAAGCGTGCAGGAAGGGTTCTTGAGAACATTCCCCCAGATGAATATATCTGTAGCTAATGTTCAAAGACCTGAAAATCAGGCTTCAGAAAACTTCAGTAGGATTTGGATCCAGTAGGTAATACAGCGTCTATCACTGGAGATTTTTTATGTCACATTTATTAACTTCAGTTTGTTGTACTCATACGAAAACAGAAAATTTGCTTGGTGAGAATTATGAGCCTTCACAGTTAATTGAAGGAAGTAAACTTCAGTACTAAACAGGGTTCCTGGCCTCTGAGTCCTAGAATGCACTCTTATTCCAAGGATGTGCTTGTGCAGAGATAGAGGGGTACCCTAAAGCTGTGTTGTGCAGAGGACGGAGGGGTTCCAAAATATACATCATCATTTCAGCTTTTCTTTCTGAATGTTGATCCACATCTTCTCCTGAAGAAACATGGATTAGGCTATAAACCTCAGATTTCCTTCCACCTAATTCATCAAAATCACATCTTATCCTCTGGAGAATGTGAGACATATTCCTGGAATAATTCAAAGTGAAAATTAAAGTGATATTTAAATTTTTTATGCTGATGGGTCTGAAATATCTTCAGGGCCTTTATTTTGAAAACGTTCTTATATTCTGCACTTCCTAAATCCCTACCCATGAAATAAATATCAATAGTGAACCCCCAAGTAAACTAGGTTAGATGTGAGTGATTTGATGTACTTTAAAGAACCCCATCAGGGGTGGAGACATGGCTCAGCAGTTAGGAACACTGGCTGTTCTTGCAGAAGACGGGTTCAAATCCCAGCACCCACATGGCCGCTAACTACTGTAGGTAACTCCAGTTCCAGGAGCTCAGACAGCCTCTTCTGTCCTCCGCGGGCATTGCACAACTAGGGTGCACTTACCTACATGAGGCAATACACACATACACATAAAATAAAAATAATAAATAATTAAAATATTTTGTAAAACCCATCGATATTGAAAAGTACATTAAGTTTGAAGGGTGAAAGGATTTTCTTGTGAGAAACTGAGAGATAAGAGACAATGAATGGCTCCATTTTATTTCTTATGCACGTGCATGTGTGTGTGTGTGTGTGTGTGTGTGTGTTCCATGTATGTGGTGTGGTATGCGTGTACATGGTGTGCATGTGTGTGTATGTGCATGAGTACACACGCACCTGCTATATTTAGTAATATTTTGTATTTCATTGCATGAACGTTCCTGTTATTAAAATGGTAACTTTGAAAGTCTAGTTTTTTCAACTTATTTTGGTGCTTACTAAAATTCTTCTATTAAGCCTCACTAGAGGTCACTAGAAAAATGCCACAGAGCATACCTGCACAAAATATAGCTCATTGATCATGTCAGACTTTGTAATTCTATTTTATGAATTTAATTCAACGTGGGCAATATTTTGTTCGGCTTCAAGTTACACAGAATGTACTTCCAGTGTTTATGCTTTCTGGGGTCTGGGACCTGACACAGGTCTCTTTGGAGACTTTCTTTGGCCTGAATGAAGGGATGACTCCTCAGGAGATTCCACTAAGTGATGTCAGAAAACTAATTTTACCAGAATTTCATTTTACTATATTCCCAATGTGACTTTTCTAGAGAAGTATGAAAATGCTTTGAATAATAAATTTCAATAATTATTGGCAGGTTTAGTCTTTTGCATTAATACTAGGATGTAGTAAAGCAAATGGGGGAAAAAGTATATAACCAAATCATAGTTAATAATAATTTCATAAATAGTGACTTATCTATAAAGGTTCACGGTAAATGGAAACAAAAGATTGCACATCTATATAATTTCAGCTATAATTTAAACAAAAAGAAAAATTAAATAAGTTAACATAATTATCAAATTAAAATCCTATTAATTTCTTATTTAGGACATTCTACTTCAGGTTTGTATTACAGGAAATAAATGGATTTTGCCATTACAGAGACAACTATTAAAAATCCAAATGGGCCACTTAATGAATCTGTGAACTGGGGTGAATTAGTGTCTTTAATCACTAGATTCTCTGTTTAAAATGGATCTGACCATTTGAGAATGTTTTGAAAATAAAATCAGATTGTGTGAATTATTGTGTTGTATAATGAGGCAGCACACAGGCTCCAAGAATAGTTCTATATAAGGCATGTTTGGTTTATTGACTATAAATAATACTGATAATGGAGACACCTAGGATCCTGAAGCTCACAAATACATGGTTTTAATTGGGGTTTTCTATTTCTGTACTCTGGAAATCATATTTTATATATCTAGCTTTCCAGAATTCTAGTTTCTTTAAATCATAGCATTTTTGTGAAAAAGAAGTCAAAAGCAAGCCAAGAATGCTTCCTGGAAGGTTTCCCTGTGATTTGGTCATTAGATGGAGGCCATCACTGAGCAGACTGCTCACAGTCACACTATCTGAAGCTAACAATGTGGAGAGTCACGGGATGAGGACTGACCTTCAGAATAATTGCAGGCCTGTGACAAAGCTTGGCAGTGAGACAACATCGCAAGCCAGGACACTGTAACTCCCATTACACTCCCTTCTTTGCTTGTTTTATACTAGAAAAATAAAACAAAAACAAAACCAATAAGAAACACAATAAAATAGATTATTTTAAAAGATAAAATTAAGATCTCAAAGCTAAAACTTGGATAAACATTCATAATGGTCTGGATTTATTATGTGTTTTCTGTATGAAATGTGGTAAATTATGTTGAAAATCAGTTATTTTTATCTATAAGACAAATTCTTTGTTAAATTACTATAATGTCTAAATAAAAAAGTTACATAATCCAAGCAAAAGAGTCATCATAGCAAATTTTATATGCATATATATAATTTATTTATATTTTATTTTGAATTTAAAAATTACAGTATGTGGGTGCTTTAGTCAGATGTGGCTGGAAAAATCCAACTGTGCATCAATAAATCCAG
>NW_008343658.1:293204-301168 GCF_000622305.1 Nannospalax galili | reverse complement strand
CACAGACTGAATGTAGAATGGATCTGAAATTTCACTGTTGTCCCAGATTCAAATTGGATGTTCATTTTTCTGAATATGTATCAATAAATCAAAATTGTAGCTTTAAAAAGAAGTTGACCTTGTTATTTTATAAATTTGGAATTCTCAACCTTGGGAAGGTTTTAATAGCGGTTTCAATTTGTTAAATACACTATTTTAATGAATGAAAATTTTAGCATTAAACTCATTCAGCCCCTAAAGCACATTTATACAGTTTATATCCTTACTCTCCAATGATCCCTGATGTTCCGAGAGATTGTGCAACATTTATTAATTAGGTGGTTAGCAAGTGTCAAAATTGATCTTAGACTTTTTACTGAAATAACTTGCACTTCAATATGAACATAAAGACACAGAAATAGTAATTTTCTACCCTCAAATAACAGAAAAAGCATAAGTTGATCATCTAAAACAAAACATGTTAACAGTTTTATATCCCTTTTAAATATGGCAAATTTATGAGTTTTATTTCCACATATTGCATATTACTGGAAATTACCTGAATCTTTAGTTGTTAAATAAATGAATGAATGATGAAATTTAATTTTTCACTACAGACTTCTGTTTGTCCAACTTACCTCAGGTTTTCATAGAGTTTGGCAATATTCAGAATAGCTGGAACAGTGAAAATATGGCACAGTATTATAGTTATAATTAGGGGATATCGGCAAGTTTAAAAACATTTACTATACACTGAACTTGTTGATTATTCTAATGTTGTGGTGTGAATTTTCCCATTTATCCAAAGTTAGCACGTGTGTGTGTGTGTGTGTGTGTGTGTGTGTGTGTGTGTGTGTGTGTGTCTAGAAAGTGTTTTAAACTTGTTTGGCAATGTTTCTACATCCAATTTATGTAAAAGTCAAGTACTTCAAATTTATCCATTTTATCTGAAAGTGGCTCGAGGCCAATTTATTGAATTAAAACCACTAGAGAATGTAGTATAAGGAGCACAAGGGGATCTAAAAGAGTATCCAAAGTGGGAAAGGAAGTTTGAGGATAGTGTCTAATGAGACAGAAAACAAAATAGTAAAAAGCATGTATGAAATTGTTTTTCCCTTGGCAACAAAATATAGAATCTCTATTTATAATATGGCCTCTATGGAATCAATATTCATAACATTATCCAGTTGAAGAATATTACATTGTATTAAGTATTTTCTTTATCTATGTTATTTTTAATTTGCTTGCCTTAATAAGTTTTAGTACTGAAAGTGTTTCTATAGTACACATTTTTTCTGCTCACTTATTTCTAAACAATAGTAGAAGTTGCAGTGTTTCTTATTTTGATTGACTAATTTTATAATTCATATTGTGTTACTTGCCACTGTGACAAATAACAGACAGAAGCAATTTACACAGTTACACAGTTTCCACTGTTCTCTCTTCCCCCAGTTCCTCCCGTGTCCCCCTACTCCTTTTCAAATCCATGACCTCTTCAGAAAAAACAAAACAAAACAAAAAGCCTACAACTCTATTGAATCAATTTAGTTTTGTTCCTATGTGCATGTGTTTAGAAATGGCTACCTGGAATTAGAAAACCTATCAGGGGCTCATCCCTGGAGATAACTGATTCACCCCCCAGCATCCATTGACTGCCTGTATCACTTCATCTCCGTGGGGGCTTGTGAAATTCCCCCTACAACTCTATTGAACCAATTTAGCTTTGTTCCTATGTGCAAGTGTTTAGAAATGGCTACCTGGAATTAGAAAACCTATCAGGGGCTCATCCCTGGTGATAACTGATTCACCCCCCAGTATCCATTGACTGCCTGCATCACTTCATCTCCGTGGGGGCTTGTGAAATTCCACTATCCATGTTGGCATATCGACTGGTGCTGTCATCATGTAAATCTGGTTTAGGAAGCCATACTATTTCATGGGTGTGGCACCTTTGTCACATCTAGAAGACACTATCTGGCAGCAGGCATTCTAGACTTCTGACTCTTACAACCCTTCTGCCCACTCTTCTATGATGGTCCCTGAGCATTAAGCATTGAGTTCGTATTACAGATGGTCCAATATGGGCTGGCCACCTCATGGTCACATACTCTCTGCATTTTGACGAGGTGTGGATCTCAGTAGTAGCCTGCACCTGCTGTAAGAAGAAGCTCTTTGATGAGATGAGGAGGACCCTTACCTGTGGGCATAATGACAGGTATTTAGAACACAGAGGCAATGCTGATTTAGGAAAATGGCAGTAATAGGTTCTCCTCTAGTGTCTGTAGAGGAGACACTCTCCAGTCATGGGTCATTGGTTAGTTTATAGTACCAGAAAATAATTCTCTCCTTTTAAGTGGGCCTTAAGTTCAATTAGACAGCTGTGGTTACTCCTAAGACAAAAGTGACAGTTTTAATGTGGATGTGGTGGCACATGCCTTTAATCCCAGCAATTGGGAGGCAGAGGCAGGTGGATCCCTGTGAGTTCAAGGCCCGCCTGGTCTACATAGTGAGTTCAAGGACCGCCTGGTCTACATAGTGAGTTCTAGGACAGCTGGGGCCACAGGGAGACCCTGTCTCAAAGCAAAATAAAAAAAGACAAAAGTGACAGTTTCAATGTGGATGTGGTGGCACATGCCTTTAATCCCAGCAATTGGGAGGCAGAGGCAGGTGGATCCCTGTGAGTTCAAGGCCCGCCTGGTCTACATAGTGAGTTCAAGGACCGCCTGGTCTACATAGTGAGTTCTAGGACAGCTGGGGCCACAGGGAGACCCTGTCTCAAAGCAAAATAAAAGTGACAGTATTGCACTGTGCGTGTGATTTTATTAGGCTGGGACTGCTGTGGTTCATAGGCTTTGCAGCTCAGTAGGACTACTAACTGCTTTCTTCTTTAGGCAGCTTTCACAGCACCTTACAGTACTATGAAAGCTAGTCCACAGGAAGGAGGCTTCCAGATCATTACCAGTTGCATTTTTCTAAGTCCTGTGTCTGGAGTGTGTGGTGTCCTCAGCAATAGGGTCATATTTTCAAGTTCTAGGAGGCAACTAAGGGCAATGGCAACAGCCTGTACTATTTTGGAGGTCTTTTGGATCTCCCTCCTAAAAGTTTAATGGGGAAGTGGTGGTTCTTCTGGCCTGGCACTGGGGGTTTTGTTAGATAGTCTATAGCTCCTGGTGGGGGGAGCATTATCATCCTGTGTGGCACAATGACATTTAAATTTTGTAAATGTATACATACATATTATTCATGTATTTTTTTTTGAGACAGGAACTCCCTGTAGTCCTAGCTGGCCTGAAACTCACTACATAGACCAGTGTAAAGTTAAATTCATTGCTAGAAGGTACACATGGTGTCTTGTTCCCTCCTCCCATTGTTCTTACATTTCAGGCAAGAATTCTCTAAAACTGACGTTTCAAGAATCCTAATGAGTTTATTGGACTTGCTAACTGAGCTTGGGGTGCTGGTTTACTTACAGAAGAATAGATGCCCCCCTCCATTTATGGCTGTGGTGAAAAGTCCATAGGCAAACATAAATCCTGTGACTTCCTGACAGCCACACAAAATGGCGAGAGACCTGCCTCATGGCTTTCCTGACTGATGTGACCCTAGCCCCTCCTGTTCATGTGGTCTCATTCTGCAGAGCGTGGGATGGAGTTGGGGCTATAGCTTGTCATCATAGTGGTCAGAGGAACTTCCTGTTACAGCCAGGTTGACCTCCATCTCACAGAGATCCACCTGCCTCGGTCTCCTGAGTGCTGGGATAAAGGAGTGGACTGCCATGCTCTGCATTTATTTATGTATTTTTAAGTAAGCTTACAAAATAATGCTTCCTTGTGGCTTTTTAAAGTATTCTTGGTATTATTTATGTCTCCCTCCTCCCATTCCCTCTGTATTACACTCCCTCTGCATTCCCCAGCCAAACTCCTGCCATTACCTTCTTAATAGCACCTATGTCATACTCACCCTCCTCTAGAGCCCCTCTCCTCCACACTCCCTTTTTGCTTTCCTGGTTTCTGTGGTTATGTCAGGTTATATACTCAAATCTGAAGATTCTGAGCAAGGATCCACAAATAAGACAGAACATGTGGCATTTGCATTTCTGGGTCTGAGTTACCTCACTTAGGAATCTTCTAGTTCCATCAATTTACCTACAAATTTCATGTTTTCAATTTTCTTTCTGGCTTACTAGAGTCATTGTGTTTATGCACTACATTTGCATTATCCATTCAACAGTTGAAGGACATTTAGGTTGTTTCCATGTCTCAGCTATTGAGATTACAGCAACAGTGAATGTGGTTGAGCAAGTATCTCTGTAGCAGGATATTGAGTTCTTTGGCTATATGCCAATGAGTGGTATAACTGGCTCATATGGTAGAACTTTTGTAAAGTTCATTTTATTTTATTATTTTTTAACAGAACATAAGGTAGTGGTTTATTTACAGAAGAGTGAGCACCCCACATTTACGACTGTGCCATGAAGTCCATACTCAAATAGAGATCCTATGGCCTCCTGACATCCGCACAAAATTGTGAGAGGTGCCTCTTGTTTTTGACCTTTTGAAAACTCACCACACTGATTTCCATGGTAGCTGCTATCTTACTAATGAATGAGAGTTCCCCTCTCCCTGGCATCCTCACCAGCATTTGTTATGAGTTGTTTTCTTGATATCAGTCACTATGACTGAGATAAAATGAAATCTCAAGGTAGCTTTAAATTATGTTTCCTTGATTACTTAGGATGTTGAACACTTTTTGGATATTTCTTGGCCGTTTTTATTTTTTCTTTTGAGAACTCTCTGTTCAGATCCCCACATTTTTTTTTACTGAATCATTGGTTTTATTCATTCTATTTTTTTTTTAAATTGTTATTATTATTTTCTCTGTATGAGTGTTTCGTGCATGTGTGTATCCATGTCATGCAGTGCCTGTGGATGTCCGAAGAGGGTATCAGATTCTCTGGAACTGGAGCTACAGAAGATTGTTAGCCACCATGTGTGGGTGCTGGGAATTAAACCCAGGTCCACTTCAAGAGCAGTTGGTGCTCTTAACTGCTGACCCATCTCTTCAGATCTGTGTTTTATTGATTCTTTATTTATATGAGTGATTTATATATTCTGGATATTCTATCAGATGTATAGCTCATAAAGATTGTCTCCCTCTCTGTGGGCTTTCTTTTCACTTGACTGTTTCCAATGCTGAAACTTTTCAGTTTAATGAAGTCCCATTTGTCAGTTGTCCTTAATTCCTGAGGGAGTGGAGTTCTGTTCAGAAAATCCTTTCATGTACCTGCACCTCATAGAGTACTGCCTATGTTTGCTTCCAGCACTTTCAGAATTTGAGGCCTATGATTGATCTTGGAATTGAGTTTTGTGCATGTTGGCATATATGAATCAAATTTCATTCTCTACATGTGAACACCTTGTTTCCTCAGCACCATTTTTCAGAGATGCTTTCTTTCATTGTATACTTTTGGCCTCTTTGTCAAAAACCAGATGGCTGTAATTCCCTGTGCATGTTTGGGTCTTCTGTTCTGTTCCATTGATCTACATGCCAGTTTTTGTGCCACAACTACTCTGTTTTTATTACTGTAACTCTCTAACACCGCTTGCAATCTGCTATGGTAATCCTTCCAGAACTCCTGCTTTTGTTTAGGTTCCTGAGTCTTTTGCACTTCCGTATGAACTTTAAGATTTATTTTTTTCCTTTTTTCTGTGAAGAATGTCATGGATATTTGGGTTGAGATTTCATTGAATATGCAAATCGCTTTTGGTAAGATAGCCATTTTCATAGTGTCAATTTTAGCAATCAGTAAGCATGAGAAGGCTTCCATTTTCTAGTGTCTTCCTCAATCTCTTTCCTCAGACATTTAAACTTTTTATTGTAGAATTCTTTCTCCTCCTTGGTAAGGTTTATTCTATGGTATTTTATTTTATTTTGAATGAGAATGTTTCTATTATCCCTTCCATAGCATGAAAGGACCACTGAATTTCATAAGTTGATTTTGTATCCTGCCACCTTGCTGAAAATGTTCATAATTTCTTGGAATTTTCTGCTGGAATTTTTGGCATCTCTGATGTGTAATAAAGCATTTGCAAATAGGGATAGTTCAGCTTCTTTTCCTATCTATATACCTTTAAAATTTCTTTTTGTCTTATTGTTCTAGCTTTAGCTTCTGATTCTTTATTGAAAAGGAGTGCTGAGCGTTGGACAGACCTGACTCATTCTTGATTTTGCTGTGATTGTTTTGAAATTTTTCTCCATTTAGAATGATATTGTCAGTCGATTTGTCATATGTAGCCTTTATTACTGTTGCATGCTAAAATTCTGAAAAAAGAAATGTTGCATTTCCTATATCAAAACAGAGACTATGACTGTTATTTTCTCTACTGTAGCAGTTTTCAGTGAAACTGCATGAAAACCACATGTAAGTCAGATACATCGAATGATGATAGCAAAGGCGAATCCAAGTCATTTTCCCCAGTCTACCTCACCCCTTATCATGGCAACATGGATAAACTGTTATTTCTGAGTGGCCTCTCGGTCTTTGATTGCTTTCTTTATCTCCTGCCAAACAAATCTAAAGGCAAAAAACACAAAGAGCCAAGTAGAATTCAGGATTAGTAAATACCTAAATATGAAACTGAAATTGTGAAGTAGTATGCTCTTTTCCCTTTAAGAAAAATTAAAACCATTCACTAATAATGAGTCTTTACTTTCTTCTATTTAAAGAGAGCAACTCTTGTTAACACAGTTCGAAAAGCAGTTTAGTAACAAAGCTATAATTCAATAGCATCTCATCCCAGAATGCATCTCTCAATGCTCACCAGGAAAATTTCCTTATGTAGCAGATGGTGATTAGCACAGAAACACACAATTGGCCAGTGTGTAGCGAAGAAGTGGCCACAGAGTGCTTATCTCTGAATAGGACACCTATTCCAGTCCTCTGCCTCCCACGTCATTGTCGAAGAGAAGGCTGAAAGATTCTGAAAGGCTGAAAGAGGGGGTGCATGACCATGAGGGAACAGAATATTCCATACAGTTGATTATTTACTCATATGAACTCACAGCAATGGTGAAAGCATGTATAAATGATATGCAAGCTCAAACCAACAAAAAATCCCCGCATCGACATGTGAAAATGTGTAAGAAATCCCAACCCAACCTAAGAAACTTTTGGAAATTGATGGGTGTTGGGAGGGAGAAAGTGTGCTACAGGGATGGAGGTCTTAGTGGGCCAGTAGATAGACTAAACTGAAGGCTATTTGGAGACACAAATCAGACTCTATAGGCCACACACATACATTAAATTGTACAGAAGGTCATGGGTGAAGGTACAGATAGGTAAAGGGCTCTAAATGCCATCAAACTGTATTGCATGAAAATTGCAAAAAAAAAAAAACAATAAAAAATACACATTAAAAAGTACTTGGCTCATAATGGTTCACGATGTTTTAAAGAGGCAAATGAAAGTATGTGTTACCACAAAGGAAAGATATTGTGAAGAATCAATCAAAGAGCCATGATGCTTTGATTACCCTCTGTCATCCTCTACCTTGGTTATAGTTCCATGCCACACTCAGCTAACTGCCTTAAACTTTTTTAACTCTACATAAGTTTCATGCAGTTATAGATTTGCAATTATTTTGTTGTTGTTTGTGTTGCTGTTTTGTTTGCTGTTTCATTGTTTTGTGTTTTGTTTTGTTTTTATGAGGCAGGGTCCTGCTCTACAGCCCAAGCTGGTCTGCAACTCCCAATTATCCTGCCTCACCCTCTTAGCAGATGGGATTACTTGCCTGAGTCACAGTTACCAGCTTGATTTACAATTGGGAATAGAATGCAAATCACTCTTTTGCTTATTTTCTTGATTTTTTTTTGACACAGAGTCTCATTTGTAGCATTCATGCTAGGCAGCTCACAACTGCCTATAACTCCCTTTCTAGGGGAACTTACACTGTCTTCTACCTTCCACTGGCACTCAGGCACAGGTG
>NW_008343658.1:278670-293182 GCF_000622305.1 Nannospalax galili | reverse complement strand
CCATGTGCCATCCACAATTTGAAACAACAATCCAAGAGTGCCACAATCAGGTAAGTCATCCCAGGCCCTTGCCCATGGTTCCCCCACATAGCCAGATCCAGCTGGAGTGACATCCATGACCTAGCCCAATACCCATGCCACCCCTCCACACCCAAGTCCAGTTTGGCATACTACCTATGTGTACAATCTCTGTGTGATTCACCTGAGAACTTTGATCTGTCTCCCTCCACACCTAGACCCAGGACCACCTGGAAGTCACACCAGCAAGTGCTCTCTCAGTGAGTATGTCCCAGTCCCTTGCCCCATACTGCCCTCTGTGCTCAGGCCCAGGAAGGAGTAGGAATAACACACTCCACATGTAAGTGTGACCCAGATTCCTTGCCTTTCACTGCCCCAGGCTCAGCTTTGTGATAAGTTCACAATGTTTCACTGTTACCACTAAACTGGAATCACCCCACTCTCCAAATAGAAATCATCACCAAGTAGCTGTAGGAAGGACCTGAAAGTTATTGATACCTGACATAACATCATCAAAGTTTGTGCAGTACCAAAGACAAAACTAAACCTCCACTCAACAGTGCAGGCTAGACTCTCATATCAGACACACAAACTACAAAAGAATTCCACATGCCCAAGTCACATTACAAAAACACAAACAATATGACGGGCCAACCATATGCTCCTACCAAACCACTAGTCCTATGGAAATGTTCTTCAATGAGAATTATCAGATGAACCCCAAGACACAACACTTAATAGAACAACTATAACATGATCAAAGAATCCAAGGTGTTTAAAGAGGAAAAAAAAACTCAAGGAACTTAAAGAGGATAGGAATAAATTCCTGAGCAAAATGCAAAACATATAAACATACAGCTGAATGAAATGAAAAGACAGCTGAGGATTTGAAAAGTGAATTCAATTAAGAAATAGAAATACTGAAGCTGAAATGAATGTGTAATTGAATAATTTCATGAATCAATTCGAAACTTGGGATTGTGATTCTTTACCAGTAGAATGGCTCAAGAACAAGACAGGACATCTGAACTTCAAAATAAAGTAGAAGAATTTCCCCATTCAAACAAAGAATACGTAATTAAAAATATTTATTATTTTTATGTGTATGTGTATACTGCCTGAGTGTATGTAATGCACCCATGTTGTGCAGTCTCATGGAGTTCACAAGAGGGCATTGGATCCCCTGGAACTGGAGTTATAGAGAGTTGTTAGACATCATGTTGTTGCTGGGAATCGAACCCAGATCCTCTGCAAGAATATGCAGTGCCCTTAACTGCTGAACCATCTCTCCAGCCTCAGATGGATTTTTAAATACACAAAAGAGATATGCAGAAGCTTTGAGGTATGTGAAAAGAAAAAATCTACAAATTATAGCCAGAGAAGAATCCTAAGTCAAAGGCATAGATCAGATCTTCAATAGAATCATACAAGAAAACTTCTCCAAACTCAGGAAAGATATAATCATGCAGGTATAGGAAGCACACTGAACACCAAATAGAAATAACCAGATAATCAACTCCCCACCCCATATTGTAGTTAAAAAATATACAGAATAAAGAGAGGGTCCTGAAAGCTGCATGAGAAGTACCACAAGTCACATATAAAGGCAAGCTCATCAGCAAAACAGCTGGCTTCTCAATAGAAAACTGTAAAGCCAGAAGAGCCTTGAGCAATGTAATTCAAGTTCTAAAACACTACAGTGTTCAGGCCAGGCTATTTTCCCCAGCAAAAATATCAGCAATAGTTAATGTGGAAAGAAAATTTTCCTTGTTATAAATACACTAAAAGAATTCATGTCTGGGACACCAGGAATCCAAGATGGTGTTTTTTGTATAACTCAAGGAGAAGGAACTCATGGAATTTAAACTGGGAGAGCTGTCAAGCTGGATACTGATGCAAGATTTTACCCCAAAGGCCTTGTTGGAGCATTTCAGAGAGGTTATGACCACTACTACAGCAAGTATACCAACTTGCAGAAAGGGGACCTATCTGGTCTCAATATGGTGCCCACAGCCTATGTGCTCTTCAGCTGGTGCCTTTCTTACAAGGAACTCAAACTTGAGCAACTACACAAGTACCACTGAAGAGGGGCCAGTGTGGAGGGCACTGCACTCCTGTACATGACCACCTGTTCAGCTCACATTCATGAAGAATTCAACTAAACTAAGACTGAATCTTTCCACACCCTGACTGAGAAGTAATGTCCAATAAAGGGTGGCTGGCTCCTGTAAAAAATAAAAAAAGAATTCCTGTCTACCAAACCACTTCTACAGAGGATAGTGGAAGCAATACTTGAGACTGAAGGGAGGGAAAAGCATAGCCAAGAGGCATGACCGTATGGAAAATGGGCCTACAGACATCTGGGACCCTTCTCATACAAACCTACAGCAATGGTGTCAGCATGCACAAGACCCAAGCAAACTTAGGCAGACAAAAACCCAGCACAGAACTGTGGATATGAGTGGCAAACCCCAATCTTAGTGGGAGAATTATTGGCAACTGATTACTGCTGCATGAAGAAGAGTTGATCTTCTTGAAGGGAGAGATTCTGGATAGGCTGACGAAACCCCATTGGATGAACTTGCACTGAGGGGCATCGTGGGCCACTAAATTTACATAATAGGCCTCAACACAAATGGCAGAATATATGAACTCCAATGGGGGGCTATGGGAGGTGCCAAAGGGGAAGAGCAAAGGGGTATAAAGATAATTTTATGTATGGAATGCACAAAAATTCAGTAAAAATAAAAATATTAAAAAAAGAAATTAAACAAGTGAAACTGAAATTACTGAACTGCAAAAAGAGGACCATGAACACAAACAGCAGAAAAGCAACAAAATCACAACACCATGCACCTTTCATTGATAACTTTATTATAAATGACTTCAAATCACCAATCAAACGGCACAGGTTAGTTGGATGGACTAACAAACAAAATCCTTCTTTTTGGCTCCTACGAGAAACTCAGTTTACCTCCCATGATAAGCACTTCCAATGAATGAAAGAATGGGCAAACTTATTCCAAGCAAATAGACTGGGACACAAGAAGGCTTCAATAACCTAATATCTGACAAAATAGACTTCAAACCAATATTAATCACATGATATAAAGAAGGACCCTAAAAATCTGGGCAAGGTGGCTCACACCTTCAATCCCTGCACTCCAGAGTCAGAAGCAAGCTGATCTCTGTGAGACTGAGTCCAGCCTGGCCTACATAGCAAGTACCCTATCTCAATAAACAAAACAAAATTTTAAAAAATGATGCTGCATTCTGATCAAAGGAATAATTAACCAAGAAGACAGTACAGTCCTAAATACATACACATAAAAATGTTGTTCAATCTCATTAAACATACTATTAGACTTCAAGATATGGATTAATCCTAGTTTGGTAAGAGTAGGGGACTTACATTCCCCATTTTTGCCAATAGGCAGGTCATTTGGAGAAAAAAATTAACAAAGAAACACAAGAATTAAATGACATCATACATCAAATGAACCTAAGAGATTTTGTAGAATATTCCATCCAAACACCAACCAATGCACTTTCTACTCAGGAGCCTATGGAAGTTTCTATAAGAGATCACATATTGGGACGTAAAGAAATCTTGAAATATACAGGAAAATTTAAATAACTTCATATATCCTATCTGAACACAATGCAATAAAGGTTAAAATCAATAGCAAAATAATATATATCAAATGGACCTAACAGACATCTACTGAGTATTCACCCAAGCATCAAAGGATATACTTTCTATTCAGTGCTCCATGGAACATTCTTCAAAATCAACCACATACTGGGGAACAAAACAAACCTCAACAAATAAAAAAGATTGAAATAATTCCATTTATTCTATCAGACCACAATGGTATAAAGCTTAAAATCAATACCTGAAGAAGCCCTAGTCAAGACATGAACACATGGAGATTAAACACCACACTTCTGAATAATGAATGGGTCAAAAGAGAAATTAAGAAAGAAATAAAAGTATTCCTGGCACTAAATGAAAAGACAATAAAACACAACAAATCCTCTGGGACACGCTGAAAGCTGTCCATAGAGGGAAGTTTATAGCTCTAAGTGCCTATATTAAGCAATTGGAAAGAATACAAATAAATGATTTAACATTGCAACTCAAAACACTTGAAAAGCAACAACAAATGAAACCCAAACCCTCCAGACAAGAAGAAATAACAAAAATTAGAGTAGAAATTAATGAAAGTGAAACAAAGAAAACAATACAAAGAGTCAACAAATCCAAGAGCTGGTCCTTTGAAAAGATAAACAAGGTTGACAGACCACTAGCCCAGTTAAACAAAAGAGAGAAAGAGCACCTCCAAATCAACAAAATCAGAGATGAAAGAGGAAACACCACAACAGACACCAGAAAGATACAGAACATTATAAGGCAATACTTTAAAAACCTATATGATACTAAATTTGAAACCCTAAAAGAAATGGATGCATATCTAAAAGCAAAGGAACCACAAAACTAAACAAAGAAGAGATTAACAGGTTAAACAAACACTTAACACAAAAAGAAATTGAAATGGATTTACAGCAGAATTCTATCAGACATTTAAAGAAGTCCAACACTACTTAATTTATTCAAAAAGATAGAAATGGAGGGAGAACCTCCCCTCTATGAAGCCAGCATCATTCTGAGACCAAAGCCTGGTAAAGATACAACCAGAAAAGAAAACTATAGACCCATATCCTTAATGAACATAGATGCAAAAATTCTCAATAAAATACTTGCAAACCGCATACAGACACACATCAAAAAGATCATCCACCATGATCAAGTCAGCTTTATCCCAAAGTTGCAGGGATGGTTCAATATATGTAAGTCAACAAATTTCATAAATTATATAAATGGGCTCAACAACCCACTTGGTCATCTCAATAGATGTAGAAAAGGCACTTGACAAAATACAACATGCATTCATGGTAAAAGTCCTAGAAGGCATTGGTCTGGAGGGAACATACCTCAACACAATTAAACTTATATAAAACAAACCCATAGCCAACATCATTCTAAATGGAGAAAAACTGGAAGCATTCCCATTGAAATCAGGAACCAGACAAGGCTGTCCACATTCTCCACTTCTCTTTAACATAGTGCTTGAAGCTCTTGCAAGAGAAATTAGACAAGAGCAAGAAATTAAAGGAGTAATAATTGGGAAAAAATCAAATTATCTCTTTTTGCAGATGATATGATATTTTATCTAAGAGACGCCAAAATTTCCACCAGAAAACTCCTAGAAATTATTAACACGTTCAGTAAAGTGGCAGGTTACAAAATTAACCTACAAAGTCTGTAGCTTTTCTATATACCAATAAGAAGCAATCAGAGAAAGAGTACATGGAAACACTCCCCTTAACAATACCTGCCAAAAAAATCTCAGAATAAACCTGACCAAAGACATTAAATACCTCTATGATGAAAATTTTAAATCTTTAAAGAAAGAGATTGAGGACGACCTCAGAAGATGAAGGGACCTCCAATGCTCATGGATTGGAAGAATTAATATTGTGAAAATGACCATCCTACCAAAAGTAATTTATAGATTCAATGCAATGCCAATCAAAAGCCCCATGACATATTTCACAGAATTGGAAAAAATCATCCTAAGATTCATATGGAGGCACAAAAGACCTCAGATAGCCAAAGCAACCCTGAGCACCAAGAGCAATGCCAGGGGAATTACTCTACCAGATTTAAACCTATATTAGAGAGCTATAATCATAAAAACAATATGGTCCTGGCACAAAAATAGACCCATAGATCAATGGTACAAAATTGACAACCCAAATATCAGTACATGCAATTTTAGCCACCTAATATTTGACAAAGGGGCCAAGAACATTCACTGGAGGAAAGACAGCATGTTCAACAAATGGTGTTGGCAAAACAGGATCTCCACCTGTGGAAAAATGAAAATAAACCCCTATCTGTAACCTTGCACAAAAGGCAATTCTGAATGGATCAAAGACCTCAGTGTAAAGCCTGAAACTCTGAAACTGTTAGAAGAAAACGTTGGCAAACACCTACAAGATATAGATGTAGGAAAGGATTTTCTAAACTGGACATCAATCGCTCAGGAAACAAGGTTAAGAATCAACAAATGGGACCTCATTAAGTTAAAAAGCTTCTGTACATCAAAGGAGGCAACCAGGGAAGTGAAGAGAAAACCCACAGAATGGGAGAAAATCTTCACCAGCGACACACTTGACAAAGGTTTAACATCCAGAATATATAATGAACTCAAAAAATGGAGAATCTAGTAAGGAAGTAACCCAATTAAAAGATGGGCTAAGGAGCTGAACAGAGAGTTCTCAAAAGAAGAAGTAAAGATGGCTAGGAAGCATCATAAAAGTTGTTCAACATCACTAATAATTAGGGATATGCAAATTAAAACCACTTTAAGATTTCACCTTACCCCAGTCAGACCAGATAAGATCAAGAGAACAAATGGTACCAATTTTGGACAGGATGTGGGCAAAGGGAACAAATGCTGATGGGGCTGCAAACTTGTTCAGCCCCTATGGAAAGCAGTGTGGAGAACTCTTTAAAAAACTACTAATGATCCTACCATTTGATCCATTTATACCACTCCTTGGCATATACCCAAAGAACTCATCCTATTGCAGAGACACTTGTACATCCATGTTTGTTGCTGCTCGTTTCACAAGAGCTAAGGAATGGAAGACACCTAAGTGTCCCTCAGCTGATGAGTGGATAATGAAAATGTAGTTTATTTATACGATGGAGTTTTATTCAGCATTAAAGAAAGATGAAATCATAAAATTTGCAGGTGAATGGATGGAACTAGAAACTGTTATTCTAAATGAAGTAACACAGACTCAGAAAAATAAATCAATGTATGTTCTCCCTCATAGGTGGTTCCTAGAACCAAACCCTGATAAGTGAGTATGTATCCAGATATAACAAAAGGAATCAGAATAATGGAAAGGAACCAGGGAAGTAAAGGAAAGGAAGAACCTGAAAGACAAGAACAATAGGAAACAGATCTTAATAAGGGAGATATGGATAAAAAATTCGGTTAGTTTAAGGGAGGGGAGAGGAAAGGGTATACAAGAAATTGCATACATTCATGGAGATTAGACAAAGATCTAATCAATTATTAAAAATTCAAAAGAAGAAATCAAGAAGAAAACCCTAAATTCCTAGAAAAAGTAAAAATGAAAACACTACACAATAAAGCCTTGAGGACACATTGAAAACAACTCTAAAGGGAAATTTATAGCACTACATACCTACATTAAAAAATCAGAAAAAGCAAAAATAAATGAGTTAATGATCCGACTTAAGGATTTGGAAAAACTAAAATAATAAAACCCAAAGCAGATACTAATGAACTACAAACAAAAATAATACAAAAAAGTCCATGGATCTGAAAGCTAATATTTTCAAAAGATACACAAGGATGACAGACACTAAGCTGAATTAAATAAAGGATAAAAGAATAAAGATAAATCATTAAAATCATGGATATACATAGAAATTAGAACAGACATCCAAGAATTCTAGAATATCATAAGTGAACACTTTAGGAACCTTTTAAACTGGAATTGAAAAGAAGCAGCTAAATTTGTAAATACATGCAAACCACCAAAAGTAAACCAAGAAGTGATGAACAACTTAAACAAAGCTATAACAAACAGGATTGAAACAGCAATAAAAAGCATTATGGCTAAAAAAAAAAGTGTAGATCCAAATGGATTCACAGAAGAAGGCTACCAGACTTTCAGCAGGTACTTCTCACAATATTCAAAGAAAATGGAACCAGAAGGAGCACTTCCAAACTCCACCCAGAAAGCCAGTATTATTCTAGTATCAAAACTACGTAAAGACACAGCAAAGAAGGAGAGCTATAGGTCAATATTCCTAGTGAGCATGGATAAAAATTATCACTAAAATATTTGCATATATGCAAATATCACTGATCAAAGAAGCTTCTTTTTGCAACAGATGGAGGCAACTCTACAGTTGCACATCTGGTCAGACACAGTACATACACCTGAGAGATTCCCAGTAGTAGGTGACACATACCTGCAGTTCAAATCTCTACAACTAAGGCTCCTGGAGCAAGCAGAGTAAGGGTAGAAATAGGGCCACCAACTCTCACCATTGAAGTTTCCATGTACATTAAAGTGTGACACACACAGAAGGCCACAGCTAGTTAAGTTTTGGAGAATAAGAGACTGTAGAGTGTAGGATGGACTCTTATATGGAACCTCACTCACCCATGGCTCTGGGATCATTGCACAAGAGGAGGCAGAAAGATTGTAAGAGCCAGGGCTGGTTCATGAACACAAGGAGGTCCAGGACTTCAGGGCACTAGAGACTTGCCCATGTGAGACTGTGGTAATAGTGGTGTCGAGCGTGGGACCCATGTCGGCTCAATTAAACAAGGGCCCAAAGAGGAGGTGAGAAATAGGTGGTGGACCAGCACTAGATTGAGAACTATTTGAAACTGATTGCTGCTGGGTGAGGGAGAGCACGACTTACATATGACCACTGGATGGACAGACTAGTCTCCAGTGGACACATTTACACTGAAGTCCATTTGGATACAAACACCTGAATGAATAGGACGCAGCATGTATGACAGAGCGTATGGGGGGATGAGGGAAGGCATGGATCAGAGACGGGGTCTGAATTAGTGGGAAATGTTTTATGAAATTAAAAATGCTCAAAAAGAAAGAAAACCAAACACAAACAAACAAAGATCATCCACCACAGCCAAGTTGGTTTTATCCCTGAGATGAAGGAAAGGTTAAATATATGTAAGTCAATTAATATAATAAATCACATAAATGGACTTAAAGACAAAAATCACATGATCATTCAATAGACGCAGAAAAGGCTTTTGAAAAATTACAATATGCCATCATGACAAAGTCCTACAAATAATAGAGCAAGAGGGAAGATACTTCAAAGTAATTGTAGCTAAAATTCCTTTTGGGATGTATAAACAACATCAACCTCCCACAGCCCTTTGGTCCTTATGACAAAGGGAGGCTTGTTTTTATTTTCACATGATATCTCTTTACATTTTAGCATCTACAGACCCAGGCTGCTGTAGACTTTTCCCAATCATTTCAGTGGCTATAGCTTGTGCCTTACCCTATAATAAGGGTCCCAAGAATTTTAAAGCTGTACCTGGCTCTTATACTATTTGCGAATCTATTTTCCATGCTGTTTCTTCAAGTGTACTTGATATCTCTCAAGTAGGTTCCACATCTGTGAAACACTCAGAGGTTAAGACATAAATCAAATATAAGGTCTAATACAGCATAGAAGGATTTTATCCATTTGTATGATTTTTTTCTCAGCAGATACATGTTGGGTATAACAGAATGGAAAAGGAGCATTAATTCAGTTAGTTAGTTCACTATCTTTAGTCATTTTCTTGGAAACATCTGATATCCTGTAGCTTTTCTGTAGAGCCTCCTTGCATTTCTCCATCCCTGATAAACTCATTGGGGCTGGCTCAAGCTGCATGCCCTTGCACAAGGCCAAGGAAGGATAGGGACCCTCATGTCCCGCTTGTACCTGGTGGTTCCCTGTGTCAACTAAGCCCTGGTTCTGACTGCTGGTTGTAGATACACTTGTTTTCTCTTCATCAATGAAACCTGGATGCTGTGGGAGGGCCTGGATGATAAAATTGTCTCCATCCCTTCATGGCCTTACCCAGGAGGGAAAATGTACCTTGTTTAATCTTGGGGGAAATCATTATCCACCCCTGGGGCCATTTTTATCTTTTATATCTGTATCGTTTTATTATGAATGCCTTCTGTGAACTGCCTCTTAGGTTTTAAAGCCATCCACAAGTTCCTTAGCAGAGACTTTGGTGTTTTGTCAATGTTTCCTTTAAGAACTTGTGTGTGACACAAATCCTTCCTTATTTGCCTTTGAAAAACCCAAACAGACCTCTTTCTCTGCTTTGTCCTTTCCTTTCTCTTCTAGGTTGCTCTACTGCTATTTTAGGAGCACGACTTACATTCTGGCCTAAGTCATTTAGATCTGTCAAAGCCTCTGTACTTCATAAAGATCCTGGCTCCCTAAGGGACTCAGCAAATCCACTACATACCAGTCCTGAGGTCGCTGCTTTAAATCACTGGTGAATGCAGTCCTATTTCATCCAGTGAACTGGGCATCATACCCTGCTTTCCTCATACCTAATTTTCTCAGTAGAGAATGTTCTTCCTGTATTGTGCTCTAGCCCTTGATATCCACGGGAACCTCCGCTGGTGATGGCCAATATCTCTAATGGTTCATACAAGTCAGTCCATCAGGGACTGATTCCCCCTCTACTGCCTCAGGTTACTCTGCTTGTTTCAGGGATGGATGGGCGGTTATATTGATCAACTTTCATAGATATAGAGAACACTATGCAGGCTGCTAAGGGAGAACATTAACTGATTGTCCAACCCCAGATTAAAGACCTAATAACCAGCACAACGACTGGGATAGCAAACTATATTGGGGCAGTAGTCGCATTTTTATCTGGGGGCAAAACAGCAACTTCTTAATTGGACCTAAAGCATGCTCAGTGGGAGGGAATTCATGTGTGGTGCTGTAAACATAGTCAAATACACGTGGCTGGAGAGGTCATAGATCTTAGAGAAAACCCCAAGGCTGTCACATCCCTAGACAAATGTCATTTCCTACTATGTGCTAAATATGTATCCTGATATTTACAAACAAGTATGCCAGTCACCACTCATCAAAGAAGTTTCTTTTCCAACATACACAGACTATCACAGAGTTCCACAACTGCCCACAGAAAGAGATTAAATGTCTGTGAAATGTCAAATCCTAAATAACACATCTACAATGGAACCTCTGCATCTAAGACTCATGGAACATAGTGGAACAAAGGGTAGAGAGAATACTGATGCATCTCTCAACTCTCATAATGAAACTCCCTCATGTGACAGAGGGTAATGAACCCAGAACTCAGAGATGACTGAAGGAGAGATGGCAGAAAGATTGTAAGAGCCAGGGGGGAGTTCATGATGATATTGAAGTAGAGTCTTACAAGCTCCTGGAACCTTGCTCATATGAACCTACAGCAATGATGACAATATACATAAGACCCATGCAAACTCCAGAATAGAATGGGGGAAAAGGGAAGCAGGCCCAATCTATTGGGCAGCCAATTACTGCTAAGTGAGGGAAAGCTGCTATTTCTTAAGGGAGTGACTCTAGATAGGCTGACAAGACCCCAATGGAAGAACTTTCACTCAGGGACACCAGGGGGCACTAGCTTGACTCAATAGACCATAACACAAATGACAGAATGCATGAAATCCAGTGGGGGGCTATGGGAGGGTGCTGATGAGGAAAGAGATATAAAGATGATTAGGATGTTATATATGAAACACACAAAAATTCAATAAAAATACGAAAAAAAATTCCTGCTCTTCTAGGTAACTACTCTTTATTTCTTTTAAAATTTTCATCTCAGTTTTCCCATTTTTATCCAGAGTGGGTATATTCCATTGATTGTAGAGAGTGAAGAAAATATAAAAATAAAAAATGGATAGAATTTCTGATGTTTTAAAATCTTTGTAATATATAAATGGGGGCTTATTTATTGTTGCAGTTCCAAATGTGCAAAGAAGTAGAAGCCCCCAATTCAACTCCCCCCACTCCCACAACTTTCTTGCCAACACAAATAATTTTCTCCCAAACCACAAACATAAACTGGTCTGGTATTTCCATAAACAGTTCAGCTAAGAAACAATTTAGAAAAAAATTAACAAGATTCAGACTATATTCATTCTGTCTTCTCCAATGGTTTTTAAACACCTGGTATGAGTCCTTTCAGAAAGTGGTACATTTGACTGTTGCTTTACACATCCTCTTGGGCCTTCTTTTTCTTGGGATTTTTCTTCTTGAAGTATAAGTGGGTTTGTAGCCTTTCTTTGTAGATAGCTAATAAAATCACTTAATTCACAGCCACCTTCATACTTCTTTGGACTTAGCTTCTTGTTGGCTGGAGAGAAGTAGATAGTAGGAAAACCCTGACTTCGTGTGGAGAAGGCACATTGTTTACTGTGGCTTCCATCTTTGTTATGAAAATATTTGGATCTTTGCTGAACTTTTCTCCCAGTTCTTTGTATTAGGGCTCCTGATTCTTACAGTGACCATGCCAAGGAGCATAAAATTCAATCAGCACATCTTTATCTTCATTATTCACTATTTCCTCAAAATTTTTTGCTACCACTGACTTCACAGCTCCATTGTTGATCTCTAGGGTAGGTTCAGACTTCAGGTATCTCTTCATATTGCTATCATATATAATCCCGTAGAAATAACTCAAGATCCTTGGTATCCTGTGAGACCTCTCCATGCATGACAAACGTCTCCTTTAGCAATTCTGATAGCAATAACATGAATCTCTCTAGTGGTGCTTTTCAAGTCAAGATCAGAACATTCATAGGTAAAAGTTCCTGGCTAGCTACAGCAAAGCTGAGTTTATGCCTAACATCAAGGCATTTCTTTGCCATCATCATTAACCTGTTCTTCTTGTAGTTGGAAACTTTAGCATTCTTTCCGTAGTCCACGTCACAGCAAACTGTAAGCTCTTGCCCTGTATTAAATCTTCATTGCCTTCTGTCATGTGAGGACAGATACAAAAACTGCTTTCCTGACTAAGTTTTAATTTTGCCACTAGTCATTTTCTGTTCACCGTTTTGTCCTCAAACTTGTTAGTAAGGCGTGAAGGATGAAATAAGGTGACACCCTCTCCATTGTCATCATACCCCTTAACCAGAGACAACATTGGTGTGTGCAAATTAGTAGTTATCCCTCAAGATTCTGGCAGCTCTTAGGAACTCGGAGTGTGACTCACTGAATAAATTCTTGAAAAAACCTACAATGGTGGCATCTTTGTCACTAATGAACTTCTTAAATTCCTCCTCAGAGCTGAGAGGAATGGCTGCTGGGCCTACGTTCTTTGGGTCTATTCTATCTGCAGTTGGCATAAAGGAATCAAAATTGCCAGAATCAAAATTTAATCAAATTTCCAGAATCAAAATTGCCGGAAGAAGAAAGTACACAAAACATAAAGGAATGTCAAACATAATAGCACTCGTATCAAAATTAGAAGAGAGAGTTTGGGGGCAATGTCCAGTGAGACATAAAATAAGAAGAAAAAAATAACAACATGAGGTGTGAAGATATTTTCCTTTGGCTTTATTTGCTGATGTAGAGAGACAAATATGGGATCTTAATTTCTATTATGAACATCAACCCAGAACATTATCCATCCTAGAAATCTACATCACACTTGAAAACTTCATTATCTCCTTGTTTTTAATCTGCCTACCTTTAAGAATTTTTATTACAGTAATCTTCTTTATACTGCCCATTTTTTTCACTACCCACTCAATTGCTCAACATCAATGGCCACTGAAGAGCTTCCTGTTCTAATTAATGATTTTGTTTATGTGACAAGCATAACGTTAAAACTACCTTCCTTGAGAAGATCATGATTGTACACTAAAGCCCATGTACAATTACCTTTGAGAATCCAATAAAATTGTTCAGGAACTTAAGAAAAAGTATCCAATTCTATTATTTATTTATTATTTATGTATTCATTTATTTATTTTTATGTGTATGTGTGGTTTTGACTGCATGTATGTAAGTGTGCCGTGTGCATGCAATGCCCACAAAGGTCAGAAGAGGGCATTGTATCCCTTGGAACTGGAGTTCCACATGATTCTTAGCCACCGTGAGGGTGTTGGAAATGAAACCTGGTCCTCTGGAGGAGCAGTGTCCATCTCTCCAGCTCCCAGGAATTAATTTTTTTAATGTTTCCTACTGAGAACTTCTAAATGGCAATTTCTATTCCTAATTCTCTCTCTCTCTCACTCTCTCCCTTCTTTCTCTCTTTCTTTCCCTTTCTCTCTTTTTAATTCAATGTATGGTTTTTTTGTGCACGTCATACAAAACATCTTAATCATTTTTATAGCTCTCCCCTACCTGCACCCTCCATAGTACCCCCTATCAGATTTCATGCATTCTATTGTATACGTTAAGGCCTATCAAGTCAAGTTTGTGTATGCAGAAGTCCTCTTCCTAGCCTCTGGGAACTTGCTCATAAGAAATTACAGCAATGGTGACAGCATGCTCAAGATCCATGCAAACTCTATCAGACAAAACCTCATCGTAGAACTGGGGAAATGGCCAGGAGGCCCCACAGTTAGCAGAGGAACTATTGGCAGCTGATTGCTGCTGAATGAGGGAGCGTTGAAGTTTAAGTGACACTGAATAGGCTGACTACACTCTAGTAGATGAACTTGTACTGGGGAACATCTGGGTACAAAAACCAACTAAAAAGTGCCTGAAATTTAACATATACCCTTTATGGAAATCCTGATTCCATCTTCCACTGTGGCGCTCACCCAGTCCCACCTGTTTCAGTTAATGAAGCCACCTTCCAGT
>NW_008343658.1:275542-278373 GCF_000622305.1 Nannospalax galili | reverse complement strand
ATCCAGGACTGCACAGTCAAGAAGCTATGATGTGTTTTGAAATGGAGTAATAAGCTAATCCAAATGAGGCCCAAAAGATAATCAAAAGAGAAATAAAAATCAGCCTTTGAAGGATGCCATTGGCTACCTTTTTTTCAGAATTGTGCCAAAAATAGGGAGATAAAAGCTTGTTTTCTATGGGTTCAATGGCCCTAATAGACATTCCAGGCTAGCAAATGCAAAGCCCAATGCCAGGACTCCACTCTCTTTTTTGGGGTTGTTAGCCAGAGAGATCCCACAGATCCTCAAACAGTACTGGATACTGCCATTGCACTTGGTTACCCACCACATACTGACAGTAAGACACTGTAGCTGAAGACACTGCATATTTGACTTGAAGAAAAAAAAGGATAAATCTAGCTGGTACTGGCCTTGAAGCTTCATCTCTGCTGGTTAGACTTCTTAGTACTAGAAGGTGCTATGCATGTTACTGGCAGAAAAAAGTGATCATCAACTTTACCCAACTGTGAACCCTTTGAGCTACAATAACAACTCTTTAGACAAAATATGTCCAATGGTGCGTAAATGTATGAATATTGTGGAAATAATACACCATTTTCTAATTGTGTTTAAGGTCCACTTCATTAGATGGAGTCCATACCTGATTCTTTTATTGGGGCTAATCTATGACTAGACATATTACAAATCATAGGGGAAAAACAAATATAATCATTTTGTTAAATAGATATAATATTAATCTGACCCATTATGACTTATTGTGATATCCAGCTCTCTCACAAGAGACATTTCTTTTTGTGGCAGATGGCGATTAACACAGAGACTCAGAACTTACAGACAATAAGAGGGTCTGCAGAATGCTCAACCCAAAATAGGACACATATATCACACTCTCTTCCCAAGGCTCAGAGCTCATTGCAGAAGAGGGGCAGAAAGCCTGCAGGAGTCAGAGGTGGTAGGTGAATACAAGGAAATTGTATTGTCTGGGCACCACAGCATAGCTGTACATATGAACCAAAGTGCTTATGATGGCATGCCCAAGAGCTATGCAAACCCAAGCCAGACATGGGTCTAGAATGGATGGGGGAGATGGGCAGGAAGCCCCAGCCCTAGCTAAGAGTCTATTGGCATTTGATGGGTACTACTACATAATATAGAATATATCTAGTCAAAAGATGACATGGAATGGATGATCTATAGAAGAGTTAACAGTATTTGGGCATTCCTCTCAGATTTTTGAGTTAAATAGCAGTGGACTCTTTCTAAATATTCATCCTTTTACATCAGTCTTTAAAAGCACAGATAAACAAAGAAGATATGTAAAATTAGAACTAGCATGTTTTCAGTACATATCAGAAATAGGAAATACTATGAAGTTCAAATTATTTATAAGGAGAGCTAAAGAAATCGCTTGTGTATTTGCTGCTCTTGCAGAGGACCCAGGTTTGGTTCCTAGCTCCAACCTTGAAACTATTAATGTCTGTAACTCCAGTTCCAGAAAACCCAATGCCGTTTTTCGTCTCCTTGGGCACTGCAATCATGTGGTGCACTTACATATAAATAGGCAAAACACTTACATATGTAAAATAAAGTTAAACTATTAAAATTATTTTTAAGTATAAAATTAGTCAAGACCATTGGATGAGTGTGAAGAATTGAAAGATACAGTATATGGCATGAAAGATAATGTGTTTGTAGATATTTAATGTTTCATATAGTTGCTGTTATACTAGTAACAAGAGATTTTAAAAGTGTGTTTAAACACTTGTATGTTTATAAAATAACAGGAAATGTATTTTTATTTGTAAGAATAACCAACAAAAGTGTATTTAGATGTAATTTCATCTCAGAGCTGTAAATCAGACTGGAAAGTGTGGCTCAGCTCTGTGATTCCAGCAGGGTCATGTGAGAGAAATGAGAGATTCAGACAAGCCTGGAGGAACATTACAGAGTAAAAGGACACCTCAGCATTGAGATAGGTGTAACATCAGTATAAAGTGAGTTTAACTGAGTTTTCACAATGACATCGGTTCATGTTAATACGTACTTTTCATTTGCTTCCATAGAATACTGTTTTATAAACCAATTCTTTGAAGGACTGCTTTACTTGTTGTTCCTCAAGGTATAAATCAAAGGGTTCAACATAGGAGCAATCAAGTATTGAGAACAGCTACCGCTTTTGTCAGTGACAGACACCCTTTCTCTTGCAGAAGGCTTCAAATAGATAAGTATGCAGCTTCCATAAGACATGGAGATGACAACCATGTGAGAGGAACAGGTGGAGAAAGCCTTTATCCTCTGACTGGCAGATGGGAATCTCAGAATGGTGCTGATGATGCAGACATAAGACAGAATCACCAATGCTAAGGTGAAGAGCAGAGTCACAGAGGCAAAGCAAAAGCCGATCATCTCCAAACTCCTTGAATCTGAGCAGGAGAGTTGCGACGTGGGGAAGTAGTTGCAGCAGAAGTGATCAGTGACATTAGAGGCACAGAAGTCTGGCTTGAGGACCATCATGAGTGGTGGGAATACGGTCAGAAATCCTGCCAGCCAGGGGGTAAGGACAAGAACGGAGCAGACTTTCTGATTCGTGACAATAGTGTGAATCAGCGGCTTGCAGATGGCAACATAGTGATCCTAAGACACAGCAGTTAGAAGAAAGAATTCAGACACTCCCATAGAGATGAAGAAAAATAAATGAGAAAAACAATTGTTATAGGAAATGGTCTTGACTTTAGCAATTATTGACCCCACAAATCTGGGGGTGGAAACACAGGGGAATGCAATTTCTAAGAAGGAGAAATTCTGGAGGAAGAAATACATAGTCTTTAACT
>NW_008343658.1:274302-275068 GCF_000622305.1 Nannospalax galili | reverse complement strand
CCTGTGGCCAGAGAGGTCACAGATGCTATGGGGTGATCTACTATTGATGTTTTGTCAAAGGGAAAGGTAAACAGCCTTGTAAATATTTTTATTTATGCCTATAGACTAGTACAACTCTCAGCCTTGGTCAGAGAAGCATCTTTCAGGAGGGAGGCATATTAATCACTTTTCTGTTGCTTTGATAAAAACACTCACCAAAGAAATTTATAGAAGGAAGAGTTTATTTGAGCTTACGGTTCCAGGGGAATTACAGTCCATCATGGCCGGGAGGCGTGGTGGCTGGAGGTGGCTGGAGCAGGTGCAGCAGAAGCTAAGCTCTCACATCATCACAGATGCACAGGAAGCAAGAGAGCAACTGGAGATCTGGCAAGGCTTAACAATTCTCTAA
The DNA here is from genome assembly GCF_000622305.1 of Nannospalax galili. NCBI lineage: Eukaryota > Metazoa > Chordata > Mammalia > Rodentia > Spalacidae > Nannospalax > Nannospalax galili. The sequence continues at coordinate 274,680 of NW_008343658.1, read as the reverse complement.
GCCCACCCCTAGTGCTGTGCTTCCTCTAGGATAGCCACACATCCAAAGACCTCCCAAAACAGTGCCATCATCTGGGGACAAAATTTCCAAATACGTGGAGCCTATGGGGGACATTTTCGTTCAAACCACCACAGGAGGAATGGTCACATGGGGAACCACAACCAGTCAAACTGTTCAGAATAAGTGACTGACAAATTCTTGACCTCAAATAAGACATCTGTCACCCTCCCTCCCCACTGAAATATTGCAGAAAAGGGTGTAGAAGGACTGTGGGAACTGAAGGATGAGGAGAAATGCAGTGCATCTCTGTATTCTAGATATTCATGAGCTGTGACTACCAACAACGTGCCCATAAAAAGAAAAAAAAATACAAAAAGC
>NW_008343658.1:271373-273827 GCF_000622305.1 Nannospalax galili | reverse complement strand
AAATTATGATAATTTTCCATCTTGATATATATTCTTTAAAACAGATAACAGATTCCTTTAAACAGATGATAATGGAAATATACTTTTTTGTGATGACTGAAAAAAATGTCTTGGTTATGAAGAAGAATAAAATTAATCAGAACTGGAGCTCAGTTATACAATTACAGATTGACGTTTTCATATGATTTTAGGTGCTTTTTATGCCTGAAATTTTAATTAAGAATGAGCTTTTTTTCTATAGTGATTTTATATGGGGCCTGTAAGATGACTCGGTGGATAAAGGTACTTACTGTTTTTATTCCTCAGACTTACACTGTGCAAGTGGAGAACTGACTCCTGGACATTGTTTTATGACCCCATGGAGCATGCTACGGTGCACGTGCACACACACACACACACACACACACACACACACACTCACTATGTATATATGGCAAAATAATTTTCCCAAGCATAAAATGGAAGTCAAAGTTTTTTCAGTGCCAAAGTATAACATTGCTTCCTTTCTTAAAGACTAATAATTACTTAGAACAAATACTTTTTCTGAGGAATTTAGGTTATTGAAACTATAAAAAAGTAAACCACGTGATTTCTATCTGTCCTAAACTCTCCTAATACTTAGAAAACAGCATTATGTCCATGACATAATTTCTCAGTTAATGAGTGGTTTCAAAGTCTTTCTGTAGCAGAAAATGTACAACTTGACAGAAAACATTTTTTTAACTTTTACAAAAGCTTTCATGAGAATGTCATACATGCATATAAGGTGTTTTGATCAAATCCATGCCCACTCCCTCTCCTCCAACATTCCCCCCTCTGAAGAGGGAACTCTAAAATATTTTAAGGATTAGATACAAGCTCGCAAAACCTTTCGACATTTTTGGCCTTGGAACAGAGCATGCTGCTAATAGGCCCAAGAACATTTTGACTTTTAGCCAAGAAACTGGTTACATTTTGGGGGGTCTTTTTACTCTAACAGCCTAGCCAATTTCTATTTCCTATTCTTATCACACCATACTCTGAACGGGTTACCCAAACTGCCAATAGAGCATAGGGTCACCGATGGCTCTGGCTTCTTCCATGCTGAGCAGGGACACAGGGTGAGGCAATTGGAGTACCCCTTCAATGGGTCTATCTAAAAGACTCCCAAATTGCATAACTTTTGTCTCTAAGGGGAGAAGAACATCCTCAAATCATGAATAGGAGATGTGAAGGAGAAATAAAGGCAAGAGTGGTTAGAATTACAAGTTCTATCATATGAGAGTCCATTGGAGTCTCTTGGCAAGGGCTTCCAAAAGCAACCCTCTATTTGGATCTTACTCATTTTTCTTTTGTCTTCCAAGGCTGAATAGTTGGCTATGAAGAGTGGCTGGATATTCAGGTGAGGGTCCAGTGACCCTGCTTGGCACTCCTTTAATAAATGAGCACAACAGTCAACAAACTTAATTGTGACTATGTTTAGCAATCAGGCATCAGGTGAAGTCATGATGATGGGAGTTATTTCATGAAGAAGGGACTGGTGTATAGCATCATCTTATTAAAAGGACGTGGAATTTAAAAGGATGTGGTGCTAGGATCCACATATGAGGGAGAACATATGTCGTTTATTTTTCTGAGGCTGTGTTACTTCACTTAGTATGCCAGTTTCTAGATCTATCCATTTACCTGTGAATTTCATTATTTAATCTTTCTTTACTGCTGAATAGAACTCCATTGTGTAAATATAGCACATTTTTGTTAACTACTTGTCAGTTGAGTGACACTTAGGGTGCTTCCGTCTCTTAGCTATTGTGAAAAGAGCAACAACAAACACAGTTGTACCTGTCTCTAACAATAGGATGAGTCCTTTGGATATATGCCAAGGAGTGGTATAACCGGGTCATATAGGAGGTTCGTTTAAGTTTTTGAAGAGTTATCCACACTGTTTTCCAAGGCTGTGAGAGTTTGCAATCCCACCAGCAATGAATGAGTGTTCCCTTTTTCCACATCTTCGTCACCATTTGGTATCATTTGTTCTCTTCATTCTAGGCAGTCTGATTGGGGTAAGGTGATACTTTAGGGTGGTTTAATTTGCATTTTCATGATTACTAAGGATGTTGAACACTTTTTGAGATGTTTCTTAGGAATTTTATTTCTTTCTTTGAGAACTCTCTGTTTAAAACTTTAGCCCATCTTTTCATTGGGTCATTTGGTTTCTCGATCTTGTTTTTTGAGTTCTTTGTGTATTTTTGAGTTCTTTATATATTCTGGATATTAAACCTCTGTCAGATGTGTTGCTAGTGAAGATTTTTTCCCAGTCTGTGGGTTTTCTCTTCACTTTTTTGATTGTTTCTTTTGCTATGCAGAAGCTTTTTAGTTTAATGAGGTCCCATTTACTGATTGCTGACCTCGTTTCCTGAGAAGTTGATGCCTGGTTTAGAAAATCCTTTCCTACACCTATATCTTGTAGGTTAT
>NW_008343658.1:269715-271273 GCF_000622305.1 Nannospalax galili | reverse complement strand
CTGATTGCTGACCCTAATTCCTGAGCAACTTCTGTCTAATTTAGAAAATCCTTTCCTACACCTATATCCTGTAAGTTACTCCCAATATTTTCTTCTAATAGTTTCTGAGTTTCCAGTTTCACATTGATGGCTTTGATCCATTTGGAGTTGACTGTTTTGCTAGGCGAAAGATAAGGGTATGGTTTCATTCTTCTACAGGTGCAGATCCAGTTTTGCCAGAACCATTTGTTGAAGATGCTGTCTTTCCTCCATTGTGTGTTCTTGGCACATTTGTCAAATACCAGATGGCTGTAATTGCATGTATTCAGGTTTGGGACTTCAATGATGTTCCATTGATCTGTGTGTCTGTTTTTGCACCAGCACCATGCTGGTTTTATGACTAATGCTCTGTAGTATACTTTGAGATATGGTATTGTAATCTCCACCAGCATGGCTCTTTGTGCTCAGGGTTGCTTTAGCTATTCAGGGCCTTTTGTGCCTCCATATGAATTAAGGATGCATTTTTCTAATTCTGTGAAGTATGTCATATGGATTTTGATTGGGATTTATCATCTGCAAAAAGTGATAATTTGACCTCTTCTTTTCCAATTAGTACTCGTTTAATTTCCTTTTCCTTTCTTATTGCTTGTGCTGGATAGCTTTAGTGTCAACTTGACACACCTGGGTTGAGGGAGCCTCAATTGGGGAATTTTCTCTGTTGGACTGGTCTGTGGCCATGTCTAAGGGCATCTTCTTGATGAGTGATGTGGGAGGGCCCAGCCCACTATGGGTGGTACCACCCCTGGGCAGGTGGGCCTGTGTTGCATAAGAAAGCAGGCTGAGAAGGGGTCAGAGGAGCAAGCCAGTAAGCAGCATTCCTCCATGGCCTGTGCTCCAGCTCCTGCCTCCAGGTTCCTGCTCTAAGTTCCTACTTTGAGCTCCCAGATGAACTGGGAACCTGGCATATGTAAGCTAAATAAACCCTTTCCTCCCCACATTGGCAGTGGTCAGAGTATTTTGTCACAGCCATGAAGAAACAAACCAGAACAATGGTGATCCTTAGACAGGACTCCTACATTAAACTTTACTCACTTCAGACTCAGGGACTCAGGGGGTGAAAATAATTCCATGCATTCTTTTGGACCACAAACCAATGAGGTCCTACTTTGAGCTCCCAGATGAACTGGGAACCTGGCATATGTAAGCTAAATAAACCCTTTCCTCCCCACATTGGCAGTGGTCAGAGTATTTTGTCACAGCCATGAAGAAACAAACCAGAACAATGGTGATCCTTAGACAGGACTCCTACATTAAACTTTACTCACTTCAGACTCAGGGACCATTTCAGTACAGGGGGTGAAAATAATTCCATGCATTCTATTGGACCACAAACCAATGAGGCTCAGAATCAACACTGTTCGAAGCTCTAGCCACTACATGAACTCATGGCCACTGAATAACACACTCCTAAACAATGAGTAGGTCAAAGGAGAGGTTTAGAAAGAAATAAAAGAATTCCTTGAATTCAATGAAAAGGACAATAAAATACAACAAAAACTCTGGGACATGAGATCGGAAG
>NW_008343658.1:217610-269293 GCF_000622305.1 Nannospalax galili | reverse complement strand
AGAAGACCTCCAACCAATACTACTTAAATTATTCAAAATGATTGAAACAGAAGGAGAATGCCCAAATTCCTTCTTTGAAGCCAGCAGAGCTCTAATACCCAAACCGGGTAAAGACACAACCAAAAACTATAGACCCAGAACACATTTAAAAAAAACATAATAATGGGCATTTCCCTATTTTCATTTAAAATTTTGATAATAGACATGTTTTATGAATATATATTTGGCATTAATATGTCATCAAACCTGTCAGAACAAAAGACAACCTACTATAGTGGTTTGAGGAATGGTTGACATATATTAAAATATACAGCTAAAGGTAATAAATATAGAAGTTAAAAGCTGGGGGAATTTACAGATTTTTATAGCCTAATATTTTTCTGGTTTTGATAAAACCAATAAAAATATAATCCTAAATTCTTCTGTATTTACTTAAAATATGAAATTTAATGTATTTATATTTGTCTTCGGGAGACTTTTTTGATCCTTAAGTTCCTCCTTGCCTCTATCAATTATATGAAATTCTCTTATAGATCAGACATGTGCTGAATTACGTGAAAATTTTCTAACAGTCTCAGAAAAAATAAGTTCTCTGTAATATCTTTGATACTTTCATATAATCAGAATCTTTGCTAGGAAATAGACTGCCAACCCTACCATTATAAATCAATTCTTTAATATCCAGGGAATATTGAATTCTGAATCATTTCCAAATTCTGTGGTTAAGGTAAAGATTGGATAACAAATAAAAATTAGACAACTTTACCTTCTTGGCTCACAGTAAATCCCTGAAAGACTGTTATGAAAAAAAGGAGAGCATGCAGAACTTAATTCAGGAGCTGTAGTTCTGTCACAAAATATCGGTTTGGAAAGCTCAGCAATGCAGAGAGGAAGAAACACTGTGAATCAATCAGCTGCTGCCATCAGCCAGGTCTCTCTTTCACCCTAGCTTAATTTTCTTAATAAACACGTGGACGTCTCTGTACTCAGGAGATCATTGTTCTCAATTCACCTGAGAGTGTTTACAATTAGGACTGAACTATTATATAAAGCATCCTTCGGAGGGTAATATCCACATTTTATCCATCTGTATATTTTGTATATTTCAAAAGAACAGAGAAGATTGACTAATTAATAAAAGCATTTTAATATCTTTTAAAGTCACCTACCTTTTCTTATTGCTGATGAAAGTAGATTATGGTGTACTCACTGTGAAAATCAGTATGTAGTTTTCAAAAAAAAACCCTAAAAATACTCAGCATGCTAGGCCTTAACAGAAATGACAGAGTCTTTTCACGTGGGGTGGGGGAATATGGGAGGATGCCAGCGGGGAAGGGGGTACAAAGATGATTAAATTTGATTATGATGTTCTGTACAAAATGCACAAAAATCAAGAAAAAATTATAAAAAAAAACCACTAAAAATACAGGTGTCATATGACCAACCATACCGTGCTTGGGTATATTCCCAAGAGACTAAACTACCACACAGGCACTTGCACAACCATGTTGTCACTGCTTTATTCACAATAGCAGGAAAATGGAACCAGCTTAGTTTCCATCAGAACATAAATGTGTGATGCATAAACACAATGGAATTTTATTCAATAATAAAGAAAAATTAAATTCCGAAATTTGTAGCGTCGTGTGTGTTTGCTTTTTCATTACTGTGAGCAGGTCACAATCAGGAGCATCTCTGGCTCCCACTGACCACCAGCCTAGGCAAGAAACGCATTTCAGTTCCAGACAGAGACATTAACTCAAGGGACTACATTAGAGAAAGATCCTCCACACTCTCAAACAAAGGGGTGTGTACCTACCCACACATAATTACCCACACACATATTTAACATATACATACACAAGCATAGTTTCATATTTAAACAGTGACTTTATTTAAAAAAATGTCAGCAGTGTCAGTAATAAAAAAGACAAAGGAAGGCAAAATCTCTTCTTTTTTCCTATTACATTGTCCTAAATCTTGTTATTTCTAATTTATTTATAGCTAAAGTTTATACTTTATTGCTACAAAATTAGGAAATAATATTTTTAACAGAATGGTAACTATAGAGATGACATCTGATAAGTTTATTCTCATAATTCTCTTTCAATACTGTGATAAAATATTTACTTTGACAATTATTCCTATGAAATTAAGTAATAACCACTCCAAGAATTGACATTTAACTCTTATTTTTAGAATTAATTATCAGTTTTGAGAAGAAATAGTCATTATAAATATCTATAATTTCTGGGCCAGAAATAGTTAAGAACAATTTTCTCTCTTTGGTGGTGTCTGAGGATATTTGACTTAGATCAAACCACCCTCTGCATGTTCAGATGGAGCTGTAAGTTAAAGACACTGTAGGACAGTCTATATATTATAGACTGTGTATTATAGTACACAGTTTGAAAATGTTTTTAAAAAGAAATGAAAGCAAATTTGTATAGACTAGAGGGTTTTAATTTTTAAACTCTTAGTAGCATTTCACACCTGATAAATGTATATTTTCTGAGTGCCTTTCAACAAATGCCTGAAACACTGATTATATGAGCATATTATGAACCACTATTTATGACTAACATAGTATGCAAAACTAAAGTGGTAGTTATAAAATTAATATAAAGAGGATATGAGTAATGTCTGGGCAAGTGAAGTCTCTTGGGGCCAAGCATGACAACCTGAGTTAGATCCCTGGGACCCACATAATGGAAGGAGGAACAAATTCATATAGGATGTCCACTGACAAGCACACATATGCCTTTGCAAATGTGCCCACACACATTCACACTTGAATAATTAATAAGTAAATACAATATAAAGTTATAAAACTCTCCCCTACAAAATAAAAAATGACAGGTTCCTTGGGATAGGTAAAAGCCTGAACCATGAAGAAAAAAAATTGATAACAGAAATAAAGAAATGCAACAACCTTTGCTCTTCATAATACAGTATTTTGTGAATGACCACACTGTCCATGATGGGAAAAATATTTAAAAGGAACATGTCTGAAAAAGTACTGGATTCTAGAATCCTTATATCATGTAAGATGAAATCATAATTATACCAGATAAAAACAAGAAATTTATCAAGGAAATATACAGATAGAATATAAGCACTGAAAAGATTGTATGTCATCAGCCAGTAAAACAGTGATTACAATGAGATACCGCTGCATCCTTGGAGAAGTTAAACTTACGTTCTCATTATAAAAGGTGTTATTAATGATGTAGAGCCATTAAACAGGTGTTATTAATGATGTAGAGCCATTAAACCTCCCAAACACCGCTTGTGAATATAAAATTCTGTTGCTATTTTAAAAAATAGTTTGACTTTTTAAAAATTTTTTCATTATATTATGACATTTTTATGGGAGAAGCCACAGGTACTCCATAAGGGTTTGGAGACAAATTTCAGGAGTCAGTTCTCACCTTCTACATGGGCCCAGACGATCAAACTCAGGTCAGCAGGCTTAGCACCAAGAGTCTTTCTTTTCTGCTTAGCAGTCTCAACAGCCTGCCTGACATTTTCTAGTATTAGAGAATACTATGCAAGGTCCTAAGGGAGAAAAATCAATCAATGGGCCAACCCAGCTTTAGAAATTAATAACATAGCAATGACAGGCATAGAAAACTATATTGGTGCAGTAGAGGCACTTTTATCTTGGGGATGATCAACAGCTACCTAATTGGAATGAAAGCCTGCCAATGGGAAGGAACTCATGTGGCACTGTAAATATAGACAAATATACGTGTTTGGAAAGATCCTAGAGACCACCCTATATTTATCACATTCCTAGACAAGATAAATTTCTTATTTTTTTCATGATATATTCTGACACTTTCTTTTCATTCAATTTTATTTCAAGTTGATTTTTTAAACGTTAACATTCTTTTATTTATGCATTATTTATTTTTTGTTTCAATGTGTAGTTATATTGAATGTTGGTGTACTTCATACAAAGCATCCTAATCATACTTATACCATCTCTCCCATCTGCATACCCTCATACCTCCCCCAACCAGATTTCATACATTCTATCATATACCCCAATGTCCCTCAGGGCAAGTTCATCCACTGGAGTCCAGTTAGCCTATCTAGAGTTTCTCCCTTAAAGAAGATTAACTCTCCCTCACACAGCAGTAGTCAGCTGCCAAAAGTTCCAGGGGATCCAATGCCCTCTTCTAACATCCATGGGCATTGCACCACATCTGATCTACTTACAAAGCTGATATTTAGTCTTCTAAAAAGATTTCATTATGGTCAAGAGGCTCATGGCAGAGTTTGAAGAAAACAGCAATAAACCTGAAATTCCACAAGAACAATAAGGAATATCACATATTAGAATTTATAAACTACTATTATAGAGTCAACATCTATAAGAAAATGACCTTTAAAATTTACACTGTAGGGGATGGAGAGATGGCATAATGGTTAAGAGCAATGATTGTTCTTGCAGAGGATTTGGGTTGAAATCCCAGCACCCATTTGGTGGCTATGAACCGTACTTAACTCCAGTTCCAGGAGAATTCGAAGTCCTCTTCTCATCTCCATGGCATTGCATGACACAGCTGCAGTCACATACATGCAGGCAATACATCCATACACATAAAATAAAAATAATAAATTTTAAAAATCTACACAGTATGCTAAGTATGGGTCCTTATATTTACAGACAACGATATCAGTCACTATTCATCAAAGAAGCTTCTTTTTGCAACAAGGCTATTACAGAGTTCCATGACTGGTCAAACACAGAGAATGAGTGTCTGTGAGATACCTGGCCCTAAGTGACACACGTACAATGGAACCTTTACACTTAATGCTTATGGAACAGAGTGGAACAGGGGATAGAAAGAATACTAATGCATCTCTCAACTCTCACCAGGGAAGCTTCCTCATACAACAGAAGGCGATGAACACAGAAAGCCACAACTGGCCAAAGTGTAGAGAATAAAAGACTTCAGACTGGATAGGGCTTCTATATTAAACCTCACCCACCCAGGCCTTAGGGACAATTGCAGAAGAAGAGGGGTGGAATGATTGTAAGAGCCAGGGGTTGTGCATGAACATAAGGAAATAGAGTCTTCCAGGTTTCTGGGAACTTCCTCATATGAATTTATAACAATTCTGACAATATGTAGAAGACCCATGCAAACTTAGACAAAAACCAACATAGAACTGGGGAAATAGGCAAGAGGTCCCAACCTTAACTGAGGAACTATTGGTAGCTGTTCACTGCTGGGTGAGGACAGGTTGATTTTCCTTAGGAGACTGATGCTAGATAGGTTAAGCAGGCTCCAGTGGATAAACTCTCACTGAGAGACATCTGGGTACATGAAGTTGACTCAGAGGGCCTTAACATATATCCTTGACAGGATGCATGAAATCCTGTGGGTGTGTTCTGGGCGTTATAGATTGTGGAGGGGTTCTAAATATGATTAAGATGTATTGTATGAAATACACAATTCAATAAAATACACATTGAATACAAAACACAGACCTGCATTTAACCAAGTTATTATTACTCTGGGCATTTAATCCTGAAAAAGCACATGGCCACACAAAAATCTGTATTCAGATATTCACTGTGCTTGAATTGCAGTAATTAGTAGCAGAGAAAACTCTAATATTCATAAAAAGGAAAATGAATAAATAAGTTGTGGTATAGCGAAGAAACGTAAACAGGTAAACAGTAAGAAATAATATGCACACAATAGCATATAGGAAATTTAAAATAGAGTATATGAAAGAATCTTTATAAAAAGGAATACAGTATTTTCCATGCATATAATATTCTTCAAGTTAGAAAATAATCTAAAGGAATATAAACAGATAGGTTCTTTTTTGAAAGATTGTGGGAGAAATCATAAGTCAGCAATGGCTATGGCATGTTCACAAACTCCCAATTCCTCAGTACCTCTAGCAAAGAAAACTGAAATGCCAGAAAAATATTTTAGAGTCCTACCATGAAAAGGATCAATGGCCACATAGAGTATTCAAATAAACAAGTGAATGAAATAAAGAAATACAATTAGAGCCTATATGAGAAGGTTAGCAAAGTAGGTAAAATAACAATTTAGAAGAGAAATACAAAAACAACAAATAGCAGGGTGTGGTGGTGCACGCCTTTAATCCCAGCACTCAGGAAGCAGTCAGGCATCTCTGTGAGTTCAAGGCCATCCTGGTCTACATAGTGAGTTCCAGGACAGCTGGGGCTACAGGGAGACCCTGTCTCAAAAAGACCCCCCCCAAAAAAAAACAACCAAGCAATCCAAAAATGTAGGAGAAATTCTCAAGGAATTTGAGACCTTAAAAAAGAATCTAATAGAAATGTTTGAAATGAAAACAAAATAATAATCAAAAATGAAATAAAGAATGTGGTATGTTGGAAAGTATGATTAACAGACAAGATCAAACAGAACAATAACTTTCAAGGATGTAGGACAAGGTCAAGAAAATTCAGGCATACATAGAGGGGAAATACCGTAATGACTATGAACCAGAATTTCAAAAAACTCTGGGACATATTCAGGACACCAAATCTAAAAGTACACAGGATCAAGGCAATAACTGAAACAGAGTCCGTGTGCACAGACAGTTTATTTAATAAAATTAAAGAAGAAAACTTTCCAATAAAGACATTCAAACACAAGACATATTCAGAACCCTACATAGACATGATCAGAGAAGAATCTCTCCATGAAATATTATAGTCAGGATGTTAACATTTCGGTACAGAGAACCAGTTAAATGCTGTAAGGAAAAAATGCACAAGTGAAACCAAACACCGCAGAATAACTTCAGGTTTTACATCAGCAGCCCTAAAAGCTAAGGTGAAGACAAGCCACTAAATGAAGAAAACTTAAAACATTCATTCTGAGATCAGGAACAAGACAGGGATGTCCAAACTCTCCACTCCTATTCAATGTAGTTCTTAAAGTCTCATCTAGAGCTATAAGACCAGAGAAGGGAATAAAAGGCAAACACACAGGAAAAAAGAGCTCAAATTTTCTCTATTTGTGATGATATGATTCTGTACATAAGTGACCTAAAGACTCCACTAGGGAACTTCTAGATAGGCTAAACACTTTCAGCAAAGTGGCCATATAGGAAATTAACACATAAATACTGGCAGTATTTCTATTTATCAATGGCAAACAAACTGAAAAGAAATTATGAGAACAGTCCCATTCATAACACACACACACACACACACACACACACAGACACACACACACATCACGAGGAAAAGGAAAGAGCTTTCATGTTCATTCATTCAATTAATAATGATTATTCTACCAAAAGCAACTTAGAGATCCAATGCACTTTCAATAAAAATTTCAGGATGTCTTCACAGCATAGAAAAAAATAATCTTAAAATTGATATGGAAATCTGGGCATGGTGGCACATGTGTTTAATTCCAGCACTTGGGAGGTAGAGGCAGGCAGATCTCTATAAAATTGAGACTGACCTGGAAGCACAAAATTCCAATGACAGCCAAAGCAAACTAAACACACCTAATCCTGAACAAACTGAATACTGTGGACCGTTTTATCATACCAGATATCAGTTATTCTACAGATAAACAATGATAATAATAGCATGGTTTTAAAACAAAAACTGACATGTAGATAAATGGAACAGAATAGAGGATCAGTGTTAAATTCACACAACTACAGCTATCTGATAGTTGATGAAAATACCAACAATAAACAGAGGAGAAAATACACCATCTTCAACAAATAGTGCTGGGAAACTGAGTATCAGTATGTAAAAGAATCAAAATAAACCCATATTTGTCATCCTGAACAGAATTCAGTTCCAAACAGATCACACATCTCAACATAAAGCAGATACCTTGGAACTGCTAGAGGCAAAACAAGGTGAATAATGAAACATATAGACACAAGCAAGGAATTTCTGAATAGGAGTTAGTAGTGAAGAAAATAAGAACAGCAGTTGACAAATGAAATCTCTCATAACTAAAAAGCTTCTGTGCAGCAAAGGAAACTGTCAATGTTATTTTGAGGCAGGTCACAGAATGGGAGAAAATCTTTGCAGCTGTAGACTATAATATTCAGAATACAGAAAGATATAAAAAATACTAAGCATTAGCAAAATAAACAATTCAGTAAAATAAAGGTCTGAACAGAGAATTCTCAAAGAAGATAAAAATAGCTAATGAACATTTATTTAAAGTGTACTGAGAACTATTTTAGAATAATTGCTGCTGGGTGAGGGAGAGTATGACTTACATATGACCACTGGATGGGCTGACTAGACTCCACTGGATGCATCTACACTGAAGAACATTTAGGTATAAAAACCTGAACCAATAGGATTCAGCATGTATGGCAGACTGCATATGGTTTTGTGGGGTTATAAGGAGAGACATGGATGGGGTAGGGGGGGTCTCGATTTGAGTGGGAAATGTTGTATGAAATTTAGAAAGCTCAATAGAAAATAAGGCATGTCCCTGAAGCACAAACCAACAAACTTTTCATACCTGAGCAAAAAGCAACCAAGCAATATAAACACGACCAAACTTCAACTAAATAAAGGCAGAATGGAATTTCCTATTGGACACACAACAAACAAAAGACATCCATATACCCAAACAGCAACACAAAAACACAAATAATATGAAAACCAAGAGAATATGTCCCCAACAAAACCTGCCAGTCCTCCAGAAGTATACTACAATGAAAATCGCCCTGAGGAACCCCATGATGCAGAACTTAAAAGAACAATCATAAGCATGATCAGAGGACTTAAAGAACACGCAAATGACTCAAAGAACTCAGAAAATAGGTATATATGTGATGGAAGCTCAAGAAAATGCAAATATGTGACTGAATGAAATAACATAAACAATTCAGGCCTTTTAAAGTTAATTCACAAAAAAGACAGACTTATTGAAGAAAACCCAAGCTGAAATGAAGATGGAATTGGAAAACTCAGTAAGTCAATTCGAAACCACAGGAAGAAAGCCTCACAAGCAGAATGAATGAAATGGAAAACAGAATATCAAGACTGGATGGCAAAGTTGAAGAACTGGACTCCTCAAGCAAAGACCATAAACAATTAAAAACCACACAGGAATGGAACATGCATAAACTGTGGAACACCATGAAAAGACCAAATCTATGCATCGTAGGTGTATTAATCAGGGTTCTCCAAAGAAACAGAACTGGTAGAATGAATATATACGTATAGAGATTTATCAGCTTAGCTCACAGGATAGAGTCTGAGTAGTCCAACAATGGCTGCCCCACACTGGAGAGGCTGAGAATCTGTAGTCGCTCAGTCCACGAGGCTGGATGTCCCAGTAGTCCCTATCTGGCACTGAAGGTCTGAAAAAATTCCAAAAGATCAGCTAGTCTTCAGTCTACAGCAGCAAGATGTACTCACCAGCAAGACAGAAGGAAGCAGCAAGAAGCCAGGCGTTCTCCTCTGCCTTGGCCTTTTATACGGGCTTCCATCAGAAGGTAATGCCCACATTTAGGGTGTGTCTTCCAGCTTTAGATGATCCAATCAAGAAGATCTCTTTCATTTCAGTTAATCCCAGATCTAATCAAGTTGACACCCAGAATTATCCATCACAATAGGCATATAGGATGGAGAAGAATCTCAGGTCAATGGCATTGACCAGATATTCAGCAGTATTATAGAAGAAAGCTTCCCTAAGTTAAGGAAGAAATACCTATACTAGAAGCACATAGAACACCAACTAGATAGGTCCAAATGGAAATACCTTATGGCATATCACAGGAAAAGCACTAAATGTACAGAACAGGGAGAGGGTACTGGAAGCTGCTAGAGAAAAACACGTTATATCAGAATTATAGCTAAATTTTCAATGAAAACTATGAAATCTTGAGGTCTTGGACCAAAGCATTCCTAATTTTAAATGTCCATGAATGCCAACCCAGAATACTTAACCCAAGAAAACTATCTATCATAATCGGAGGGGAATGGAAAAGTTTCCGTTACATGAATAGGCTTACAGAATTCATGTCTACCCAACCAGCCCTACAGAGAATATTCAAAGCAATACAAAGCGCCAAAGATAAGAATGCCTCCACCAAAGAGGTTACAGAAAGAAAACAAAGTAAGGTATAATTATGGAAACACAAAATAGGACCAAGAACACAAACAAATTAAAATAACAGCAACCAATATACATCTTTCAGTAGGAATTCTAAATATCAATGGCCTCAACTCCCCAATTAAAAGACACAACCTAGTGGAATGGATAAAGAAACAAAGTCCAACTTTTTGTTCTCTTTAAGAAACTCATCAAAACTTCAATGATAGGAAATACTTTAAGGTGAAATGATGGAAAAAAAATCACATGGTCATCTCAATAGACACAAAAATGGCATTTGAAAAAATCCAACACGCATCCATGTAAAAGTCCTAAAGGGAACTGGACTGTAGGAACACACCTCAAAGTACTTAAAGCTATATACACCAAACCCATAGCCAATATCATTCTAAATGGAAAAGAAACTGGAAGCATTCCCATTAAATTCAGGAACTAGACAAGTTTGTCCAATATCTCCACTTATTTTCAATATTGTGCTTGAATAACTTGCTAGAGCAATAAGACAAGAGAAGGAAATTAAAGGAGTACTAATTGGAAAAGAAGATGACAAATTATCACTATTTGGAGATAATACGATATCATATGTAAGACATCCAAAACATTCCACCAGAAAATTGATAGATCTGACCAATACTTTCATCAAAGTGGAAGGTTACAAAATCAACTTACAAAAATCAGTAGCCTATCTATATACCAATAACAAGCAATCAGAAAAAGAGTATATGGAACCCTTCCCATTCACCATAACCTCTAAAAAACAAGGACTAAACCTGATGAAAGATATTAAAGAGCTCTACAATGAAAACTTTAAATCTTTAAAGAGATAAAGGAAGACACCACGAAATGGAACAGGCTACCCTGCTCGTGGTTTGATGATGATCCTACCAAAAGCAATCTAGAGATTCATTGAACTGCCAGTCAAAATCAATCACCATGATATTCTTCACAGAGCTAGACAAAAAAACCCCATCCTAAAATTCATAGGGAAAAACAAAAGATGCCAGATAGCCAAAGCAAACTTGGCCAAAAATGCAATGCTGGGCAATCACCATACCAGATCTCAAAATACATTGCAGAAATATCATCATAAAAGCAGCATGGTACTGGTACAAAAACAGAAATGAAGCTCAATGGAACACAATAGAAGTCCCAAGCATGACTACATGCAATTTTAGCCACCAGATATTTGAGAAAGGTGCCAAAAAAACCACAGTGAGTTATGACAGCATCTTCAATAAATGGTGCCTGCAAAACTGGATCTCCACCTGTTAAAGAATGAAATTAGACCTTTATCTTTCACCCTGTACAAAATTCAACTCTTATTCAATATGAAACCTGAAACTCTGAAACTGCTAGAAGAAAACATACACAGTACCCTATAAGATATAGATATATGAAAGTACTTTCTTACTTGGACACAGTTACTCAGGCGTTTTGGTCACTAATCAACAAGTAGGACCTCTTTAAATTGAAAAGCTTCTGTACATCAAAAGAACGAAGGAAGTGAAGAGGAAACTCAGTGAGTGGGATAAAATCTCCAACTAACTGTACACATCCAACAAAGGATTAATATCAGGAATACACAAAGAATTAAAAAAAAAAAAACAAGAAAAAAACAACCTATTAAAAATATGGACCGGAACAGTGAGCTCTCAAATGAAGAAATAAAAATTGTTAAGAAACAGTCAAAATGTGCTCAACATTTTTAGTAATGAGGGAAATGGAGTACAAAACCACTTTAAGATTCATCTTACCCCAGTCAGACTAAGATCAAGAGAATAGAAGACACCAAGTGCTTTTGAGGATGTGGAGAAAAGATCATTCACTAATTGTAGGAATTCAAACTTGTGCAACCAGTGGAAAGCAGTGTGGAGGACAGGAAAATGGGCATCAGGCCCCAATCATAACCAAGGAACAATTCGCAGATGATTACTGTGGGTGAGGTAGAGTCGATCCTCTTTAAGGGAGTGACTGTAGATAGGCTGAATAGACTCCAGTGGATAAACTTACACTGGGGGACATCTGGATTCAAATGCTTGACTGGAAAGGACTTAACATATATGACAGAGTGCATGCAATCCAATGGAGGGAGGAGTTATGTGGATGTGGACTGAGGAGGGGGTCTGAATTTGATTAAGAGCTATTATATGAAATGCACAAAAACCACATAAAAGACTTTTAAAAAGGGCTGGAGAGATAGCTCAGTGGTTAAGAACCCTGATTCTTCTTGCAGAAGACCCGGTTTTGAATCCCAGGACCCACATGGCAGCTAACAACAGTCTGTAACTCCAGTTCCAAGAGATCCGACAGCCTCTTCTGACCTCTGTGGGCATTGCACTGTTGGGGGACCCTGCTGCTAAGGTTGTAGTCCTCCAGGTTCCGATAGCTCTACAGCTCGGCTCTGCTGCCTCCACACCATATTTTCCCAAACCCCACTGAATAAACGGAGCTGTATCACTGAATCTGGAGCTGTGTCACTGAATCTGCTTCTCTGGAGGGGCTTTTTCCACCAGTGCTCACTGGCCGTCCTGACCCCGTTCGTGGCTTCTGCTCCCTTTGTCCTCATGAACTGGTGGCCAACAACCCATGAGGGGTGGGAGAGACCCCCACATTGCATGACATGGGTGCACTTACCTACATGCAAACAATACAAGCATATACATAAAATAAAAATAATAAATAAAATATTTTTTTGTAAATATATTAAAAAAATGTAGTGCCAGGTGAGAACTACATCCTGATCAGTTCTTAGTCAAAAAAGCACTGGAGGCCTTCCCAAACAATACAATCTCTTGCCACTCCTCTGGGTTGCCACAAAAACTGGTTGATCAGACACTGTTGATGAAGACACCCCATGCTTTCACAGTTCATTATTTGGGGGATTCAGATTAGGAACTCAGGGCAGGAACCTGGAGGCAGGAGCTGGAACACAGACCATGGAAAAACACTGCTTATGGCTTGCCTCCTTGGCCCATATTCAGCCTGCTTTCTTGCATGACATAGGACAACCTGCGAGGGTTAGCACCATCCATAGGTGGCTGGGTCCTCCCACCATCACTCAACAATCAAGAAAATGCCTCATAGCCATGCTCACAAGACAAATCTAATAGAAGCAGTTTCCTAAAGGAGAGTCCCTCTTCCCAGGTGTGTCAAGTTGGCAACTAAAACTATCCAAGCATAGGATCCTCTACTACACATTGGGTTTAAGTGTGTGTGTGCGTGTGCATGAGTGTGTATGTATGTGTGTGTTTCTACATTACTGTGCATGTGCATCTGGAGGCCAGAAATTAGATGTCTTTTTCTATTGCTCTCCGTCATATTTTTTGATAAAGAGCTCTTCACTGAATCTGGAGCTCACCATTTGGGTTAAACTGACATAGCAAAATTTCCCTAGGATTCTCCTGTTTCAGCCTCACCAGCATCAAGTTTACAGGCACATTTTTGCTGGCACACAATGTTTATGTGGAAGCTGGCAATTTGAAATCTGGTCTTTATGCTTGACCAGCAAGCACTTTTCCCACGGAACTCCAGCTCACTATTACACATTTTAATGTCCAAATATATACTTGTAGGATCACTCTATACAGAGTATAGACCACACTCTGTAATTAATCAAATTACAAACATTTAATTTCTTTGAACACATATACTATGTCAACTTAAATAAATCTAACTAATTCTTAGCCCTAAATTGGTTGAGCCAACATATGAACAAATGATGGATTTTTTCACAGGGTCTGAGATTTGTTGCTCAGAAAGAATCTGTTCTAGAAAAACTAGAGCATAGGCCTTGTTCTCCCTAAGGGCAGATAGATTTATGTGTGTTTGTGTGTGTGCGTGTGTGTGTGTGTGTGTGTGTGCTGTCCCTGACCATTTTTTTAAAAGAAGCATTTCATTACAGCTTTAGCATACTCAGTAACAGTTTTCAGAGCAAAGAAACATCTCTTTCAAAAGTGGCTATAAAATTTTAGGTTCACAGTTGAATTAATACAGTTATACAATATGGAACTCAATATAAACCTGTAAGACATAAAAATAAATGATTTTTTAACCTTTAAAAATATCTCCATTTCATTTTAAAATATACTGTTTCTTACAGAAAGACTCATTGTTTTTGCTAACAACACTTAGATGTTGGTGCATGCATTTCTAATGTGTATATATCTAGTTATTACTAGTCATAGTCAGTTGCACTCGGATCCTTGGCACCAGTGTATGGATATAAAGCTATCGGGTAGATTTCAGTGGTAATGTTTATCACCTCTACTAATTAACATGACATAAATTTTTATGCTTCCTCCTCAAATATAACTCATTTTTTAAAATTTGTTGATTTTTTGTGTGTCTATCACACAGAATATCTCAAACCATCTTATTCATCTATACATCCACTTCCCAGAGGGCACCCTCCCATAGCCACGCCCCCTACTAGAGCCCTTACACTCTGTCATCCTTCCTACTGTCCACTGTATTTTGGCACCCCAGCTCTTCCCCACTACTTGTCCATCCAGTGAATCTAGTCAGCCTATCTAGAGGTTTTTGTTTTAGGAGGGTCAGGTGTTCCTCATCTAGCAGAAATCAGCTGTCAATATTCCTTTAGATAAGATTGGGGTCTGCTGTTCATTTTCCCAGTTCTATGCTGGGTTACTATCTGCGAGTCCCTTGGGCCACCCTGGCCAACAAATCAAAAGAAGGTATCTGGCACTGTTTCTTGTTATGTAGCCTTTAGCTATACATATGCACTCTTAAATAATTTTTGGTTATACTTTCCTTTTGGGTGTTTAAGGCCATACAGTTGACCCAGATAAACCAATGTATTTTTACTCTTAAGGCTTTTTGAGGATCTTTTCCTCACGGGTTATATTGGGCTTGGGTAAAGCCCCGGGTCCTTTCTTTTATCAGTTCTGTCTATGTGATGATAAGTCAAAGGTCCTCCATGACCGTGGGTGGCTTTGCTTGGAAACATGGAGGACATGTTTCCTTTGAGTTGACTCTCCTCTTTGTAGACTGGATACTGGTTCAAGTCCATCTCGTGGGGTATCCATGGCCTCCATGATCAAGAGGACAGGTGACTCACCACAATTACAGGACATTTTTGAGAGATGCTCATAGTCCCCTGGAATTAATCAACCTAGGAGAGCAAGGAGCAAAAAATGTTTTTTATGTCCCTGTGATCAAATTAGTATAGGCCTTAAAGTAGGTCTGTTAAACATCCAAGAAGGTTAAATCTTAAAATATAGAAATAGTTTATCTAAGGGCTGGAGAGATGGCTCAGTGGTTATGAACACTGACTGTTCTTTCAGAAGACCCAGATTTGATTCCCAGCACCCAGATGACTGCTAACAACTGTCTGTAACTCCAGTTCCAGGGGATCCAACAGCCTCTTTTGTCCTCTGCAGGCATTGCATGACATGGGTGCAATCACCTACATGTAGGCATAACACTCATATACATAAAATAAAAATAATAAATAAAATATTTTTAAAAAGAAATAGTTTATCTCAGCAAAAAGGAAACTTTATCTTACAATGTCATACACTATCTAAGGTTTATCTTTCTTATTCTTCTTTTCATCAAAATATAGAATGTGCCCTATAACCAACTTTTTCAACTTGGTTTCAAGTACTATTAATGGAGTTCATATGTTAAAGCATTCATAATTGCCAGGGGTTTCAAATGGTCCTGTACAATAAAATCAAACTGAACAAGAAAATGGAGATTATAGCTCTTCTCTCTCAACCTATTCCCAACACTGACATTACGCATTGAGTGAAGAACCTGAAAGTTTTATTGCCATGTTTCAAAGAGATGTATCTTTGCAATGGAAACTGTTATTGAGTATTTTAAAGCTGTAATGAAATGCTTCTTCTACAAAATAAAAAATATACATATATATAATAAAAAACTCATACACATAAAATCAATCAATAATTTTTTTAATAATAAAAAAGTAAAAAAAAATGAGATGTAATTCTTAAGACCATGTCTGTTGCTATTTCTAGAGAATCTGTATTGGACTGTATGTGGCCACATCATCATCCTATATAACCTTCCTAAGAGAGAAGAACCTGGGCAGCTATTTCCTAGGATGTGTTTGATAACTGTCTCCACTGCTGTGAAGGCTATTGGTACAGACTCTCTCAGACACTGCTGAAAATCACAGCCATTTTCTACCTGTACCTTCCCAACAGGTCTGTCACCTGAATCTTATGCATTTTATCAGCAAATTTCAGGCTTCAACTTCTTCAGCTCTTCAAAGGAGGTTGAGCATTGAGCCTGTTGCATTGATAAGTAAGTAAATTGCTTTCTACTTTTCAACTGAAATGGATTATTAGAGGTAGTAACAGAATGTGGAATGTGTCCTTTCACAAGTTACATTTTCTTCTAAGGATGATTTCCTAAGTTCCTTTGCCTGGAGAATGGGGATTGAGGAATGGAATCCTGCTTGGTAGACAGTCAAGCCCGTTCTCACTAAGGGGCACTATGGAAAGAGCAGATTTCAGGGGTTGGCATTTCAGTATACCTACTTTTTGCAACACTCAAAACAGAGATTCATTCTTACGGGTTTCTGAAAAAAGAAAAATGTCAACATATTGGAATAAAGGAAGGAAAGCTGGGCAAGAGAAAGTCTGCTTTGTCAAAACAGCACAAGAAACCAGTATAGATTGGAGACCAAAAAATTGTACGTTGAGCAAGAAAATCCAGATATAAAGTGAAAATTGGGTGAAATTACAGGAGAGGCAATACTGTCTGTGGTGACTAAAGATCATTAAGGGATACTTGATTTAATTGAATACAGTGGCAGAAGGTATCAGGAATGTGACTGGAGAGAGGAGGAAGAGACCTTAAGAGAGCTGGAAAGAGGCGGGTAATGGAATACATGAGCCGGGGAAGCAGAAGGCAGGAGAATTTGTGAGAAGGAGAATAACTGCAAGGTAAGTTATACTAAAACAGTAAGGGAGGGTGAATCGCGAAAATTACTCACCTCTTAATGTGAAAATACCATAATGAAGTCCATCACTTTGTATGTTAGCTTTGAAAAGTATTAAAAAATGAGAGAAGGTGTCAAGGGAATGAATCACTATTGTACATCTTATAGTTCCAGGGCTGTGGATACTTGTCCAAGGTATTTAGTCTGAAATAATTATATGGTGCTGTATAAGGGAGATATATCATTCCTTTGGTGAAAATCAACTCAAGCAGAACTGTTTGAAAAATTTTAATTAAAAACAGAAATGTCTCCAACCTGAGGTATAAAAAATTGTATGCTAATTTTTCCAAAAATTTGTAGTATCACTTCTAGGATTTGGGAATATGAAGAAATATGTCATTAACATCAAAACCCAAAATATGTTATTTATACATACAAAGTCATCTAGATATGCTGACGTATAACTCACTGTTGTTATGACTCTACAAGTGAAAATTCTCTAGGAATATCTCAGTCCTTTACATGTATCACAGTTCTCATCAAAGAGCCCTTCAATCTTAATTTTTGGGGGTCTTTTTGAGACATGGTCTCCCTGTAGCCTCAGCTGTACTGGAACTCACTATGTAGACCAGACTGGACTTGAACTCATAGAGATCCTCCTGCCTCTACCTCCTAAGTGGTGGGATTACAGGCGTGCACCACCACACCTGGCTCAATCTTATTTTTTTTCAAGATTCATCATGTGATGCTTCCTTCAGGAAGGCTAATTTAATCTTTAAATCTACTCATTTCCTAGTTCTTTTCTATGACAACCTCAATTATGCTATGTAATGATCATCATGTTTTGTGCTGGTCTCTATTTTAGAGACCAGCAAATGAAATGTTTAGCAATTAATACATGTATTGAAATAATTATGTCTAACACAATTTATTTGCACAAAACATTTGGAAAATAAAACTACAATTTATGAGAAGATTGCTCATTAGGATAGGATTAGACATTGTTAATGAAGAAGGCAATTTACATCTAGTGATTTGGAAGATCTATTCAGAAAGAAGACCATAGGCTACCTTAAAAACCTATATATGATGTGAAAAAGCAAGAAATGACATATACCATAACCGATGTACATATATGACAATAGCATTCAATTTTCTCATTCATGTTCCAACAGCATATTATTTATGTAAAACTCTTGGTCCATTGCTTTGAAAAGAACAAAATCTGTAAAGCATAAGTGTGAAAGCTTCTTTCACCTGCTGATTCCTTAGCGTGTAAATGAAAGGGTTTAACAAAGGAATCACAGACGTGTTGAGCACAGATACACTCTTGTTTAAAGTCACCCTTTCTTTTGCTGATGTTTTCATATACATGAAGATACAACTCCCATAAGTGAGAGAGACAACAACCATGTGTGAGGAACAGGTGGAAAAGGCCTTTCGTCGTTGTTGAGCTGAAGGGAAGTTGAGAATGGTTTTGATGATGAGTGTGTAGGAGAGGATCACCAAGATCAAGGTGATGATAAGGGTCATCACAGCTAAGGCAAAAGCCATTAATTCTATGAGTCGTGTGTCTGTGCAAGACAGCTGCAAGACTGAAGTGTCACATAAGAAGTGATCTATCATTCTCGAAGCACAGAAATCCAGTTTCAGTCCCAAGAGCAAAGGAGGAAAGATGATTAAGAACCCTGTTACCCAGGAGCTGAGGACAAGTTGTTTGCATACTCTGCTGTTCATGATGACTGGGTAATGCAGTGGTCTGCAGATGGCGACATAGCGGTCATAGGACATGGCGGCCAGGAGGTAAAACTCTGTGCCTCCTACTAGGAAAAAAAAGAATAACTGGGCTGCACAAGCATTATAGGAAATTGTTCTGTCTCCAGTGAGAATGCCCATTAAGAACTGTGGGATGCAGGCGGATGTGAAAGCAATTTCTAAGAAGGAGAAGTTTCGGAGGAAGAAATACATTGGCGTCTTTAGTCGGAGATCCAGCATGGTGAGGAGGATGATGACTAAGTTCCCCATCATGCTCAAAACGTAGTTAAAAAACAGAAAAAGGAAAATGACAATTTGTAGCTGAGGATCATCTGACAGTCCAAGCAAAACGAACACTATCTCTGTTGACTGGTTCTTCATTTCACCTTTGCCCTAACAAGTCTACAGAAAGTAAGAAGTACATCACACAGAAGGAAAGATATTTGCTCCTTGTCAATCATAGAAAGTTCCATATTCAGTTTTACCAATGTACAGCTACTTTTACATGTCATAGTTCATTCCATAAATACACACACAGACATGCACACATATACACATATATGTATATATATACATATATGTATATTTGTATATATATATATATCCTTTGTCTTATTAGTATGATTTTATAAATCAGATTTTTCTCTTGTGTATGGTTAAGTCATTATGGGAGGCATGTCGGTCATTTAAAATACAGCTTTTTTATTTCATTGGTGTTAATCTCTCCCCATCTTTCCAATACATTATTCCAATGAACGGTTCTAATGTGTGGCAGTTAAAAATTTCTGAATAAATTGTCTTGAGTAAGGTATGATTTGAATAATTCAATGGTTATAGGAAATGGTTGTGTTCCCAGTAGTCACAGTAACACCAATTTATTGAGACCAGTATAGGAAGTTTCTAAGAAAGAAACCTCCAAAGAAGAAAATACACGAGAGTATGAAATGAGATTCTAGCAGGGTGAGTGCAGAGGTGATTTAAGTGTCTATTAAATAACTGGCCCGAAGAAGATCACACCTTTCATTTCAAGGTTGCTCCATCAGTTTAACCTGCTGCCATAAACTGTCTTTCTAGTATTACTTCCCATTACTGTCCTCAGTCTCATGTCAGGTTTTAATGGGTAAGAAAAGATCTGTGTGAAAATAATGCTAAATACTATTTAGCCTGTAACTGGAAAACTAATGTTTTAAGATCATTGACCTTTAACATATAGATATATAAGACAAATGCCTTATATTTCTACTGTAGCTTGATTCAAGCCTATACTTTATGTATTCTACCAAATATATAGTCGTATAAGTGTAGAAATTTTTGAAATTTTCATATGAATAATTATAATACCTTTAGAGCTTAGAAAATGCACATATCCTGTATAACATGCAAGAACTAAAGTAGCATAAAATTTCCTTAATTTTTGAAATTTAAAGGAGAATCAAAATACCGTTTGACTAACAATTTATTTCTGACATGTAATGCTAATATCCATGGAGATAAACCTAGATATGTGAGTAGTTAGAACTAATGCATTGATACCATTTTAATCAGTCAATCTCAGCTTAGCATACCTGATTCTTAAGTGATGGTTTTCATGTAACAAACAGGTGAAATTCACCTGATGTTTAAATTGTGCATCTGTGGTGACGAATGCCAGACACCACTTCATGTTTTCTTTATAAATAGTTTTCAAATGCTCCTATAGTGAGCATCATGTCCTATTTTTCGTGAATTGAAATATAGTAAGGCATTGCAGGATCACAAATAGTTATTTTATGCTTATATTCTGAATACATACATAATACATACATCTCTTCATTCATTTCCTACTGTGCATGCCAGGACATTATTATGTCTCAATGAGCATGATCAGGACAGAAAACCAAGTAGAAAATATGTCATAAAATCTAAGCCCAAAATGTGTGATGAGAATGTAGTTGAGACAAATTTTAGATAGGTTGTGCAGTCCTATTAGAATATTGACAAAGAACAATAATCTGATCTGTTCAGAGCTATATAACAATTACCATTCACAAACTACATATATTATGTTAAAGCACTCAGATTAGATGTAAAATGAGTTCTGGCTTATGTTCACAGCAAGGTATCAGACTAAGAGAGGTTGTTTTCACAAGTCATGGTTTCAAAATTACAGTATTTTACTAAAGTTTTGATACAAGATTGTATTCATATTCGTATTCTAATTAGAAGTCAATTCATAGAACATTTTTTCATGATAAATTAGTGGTATCTCTGGGGAAATTTGTTATTAGGCATTTCAATCATCATAAAATAATTTATAATATTTAAAAATAGAAAATGTGTAAAATCATGTGTTCTGCATAAAGGATAGTAATATAATTATTTATAACGTCTGAAGCACAACTCATTCTTTAGAAAACAGTACTCTTCAATAATAAAGATATAAAGAACCAAAATAATTGTAAAGGATGTTCTTTCCTTTGACTTCTACAGGAATTTACAATAGGAGACACCTGAACATTTTGATCTTTAAATGTTCCCTAAAGGATTTGAACACTTGAGATAACATAATGTAGGCTGATTAATCAGCTTAAGACAAAGAATCTTAATGTGTCAAACCGGCTTTGGTTTGAAAAATATTCAGTATTCTCGATTTATCTCTGATGGAAACAATAACCACTGAAGAAGTCATTGCCATGGTCAGACACAGGCATGTGTGAAACAATGTATTATAAAATGTTCTCATTGATACAAATTTTCCCACTGGTCAAATTGATTTGTTGCTTAATTATATAATATTTTCATCAGAATTTCCTCTTATGAAATCACTTATTTGTTCTGCTTCAACAGTTATACATACCATTTATCCTCACAGCATATACCATAAGAGAAAACAACATAAATCACACTATGTGATCATATGACCACGGTCCACAAATATAATTGCTTTTAGTTTTATTGGATATAATGAGTCTCATAAAATTAATAGACTTCTAAAGTTAGATCATTATTGCATTTATTTGTAATTTTTACAGTTACCCATTTGTAAGTCAACAGAAAAAGACATCGAATCACTGATCCTTCAGTAATTTAGCAGTCTTCAGCTGTGTACCTAGATTTCTGGCAAATGTACTCTTCCATATTTCAGTCATTATCCTGGAGATAAAAAGGGAATCAGTGGTTCATTCCTACTCACCTCATTGTAAACTAGGACTTATTTGATGATTTCCATGTTGTTTTATAGACATTATTTTTGACTAATTTACTGCATGGTAGGAAAGTATAGGAACTTACTATTTCCAAAGGTTTCTATAATTCCCCTATCTGAAATATTGTAAACCTTGTTAAATATGACTTGCAACAAAGTACAGAAATTCACCATCTCTGACACGATGAAGGATTTATGTCTTTGTGCCTACTGGAAGCATCTAAGAAGAGCAAAGAATTCTCAAGGTACCTGAGACACAACACCATCATTTCCTAAGGGATTGACAAATTGTATGATGCAGAAGTGCTTTTCATAGAATAAACATGGACATATAAGCATCCACTTCTTTTAACTATGCTTCCAGAGAATTCCTTGCAGATTAATATGTGATTACCTTCTACACATTCATCTTTCAAAATCACAGTTACATAATTCTGGGTTTAAATGCAGGGAAATAAAAAACATTTTAAGTGTATATAAAAATGATAATATAACATGGGAAAATATAACATGTTGTGGAGCTATTAAATCTATGCTAAATGTGTTATTTTACAAATAACCTGTTTCCCCTTGGTTTATCTGCTTAACAATAAACCCTATCAAACGCACACCCACATCAATTCATGGAAGCATTTCAAACTTGGCTACAGCTGCATAGTCCTTTGCAAGGAGTACCCTAGTTAATTCACTCTCTTGGAGGTCAGTTAATAGTTTCCAATTATAACAATTAGAACAGTGCACCAATATTTAAAATTGTGTATAGTTCTTTTATAATGTAATTTCAAAACCTTAAACTTCACAATGCTTAATATCATATTACATCATTAGGATGAATTCTCCAAATTGGAATTTCTAAATCAAAATTAAACAGTAAACTAAACTAATAAATTCTCTAACTGGATTCAGTTAATTTCCAAAAGCAATGTAAGAGGGCTCATGTTTCTTACATTCTTTAAAACTGAGTGGGTTTTCTTTAAATATTCATAGTGCATTTATAAGTCATAGATATATTTTAGAAGACTGTAGCCTCCCTCCTCTCTACTTTGGTATCACCTCTTTTTCCTTACATCTATGAGCAAAACCCTGTAACACTTCCATTTAGTCTAGCTTAACTTTACATGCTGAGCTGCAGTTCTATCCATTTTCATGAAAATAACATAATTTTTTTCTTTTATCTTCTTTGGCTTACTAGTACTACATTATGTATGTTTATCACATTTACTTATTTTATTATTTATTTTCACTTTGTGTTACTTAAAAAGGAATTGACATTTTAGAATATCTTGGGCTTTTCTGCAACCCGGATCTTTTACAAGAACAGTCAGTGCTCTTAACCACTGAGCCATCTCTCCAGCCACCAGAATAGTTGTTTTAGTCATTCTCCTATGGTCTGTGGTATATCTAGCCTAAGGTTCCTAGGCATGAAATCAGTATCAGGTGTGAGCCCCATTCTGTTAAAGGGACCTTAAATCCAATTAGAAAGCAGCTGGCTACTCCTGTAATGTTCACGCACTGTTGCATCTGTAATCATGTCGTGCCAGGCTACTTGTTGTTGTAGCTCACAGGATTAACAGGCGAGTTTACTCTTTTGGTAACTTGCATAGCACCTTCCTGCACTGTGGAAGCTGGACAGTAGAGATGAGACTTTGAAGCCAGCACCAGATTGATTTCTCCTTGTTCTACAGCTCATGTGCATAGTAAGTGGAACAGTAGTGTCTTACCATGACATTCTGCTAGGTAAGCAAAACCAGTGGCAATGGGCATTATTGCTTGAGGGTCTCTGGGACCCTTGATCAACAGCTTTGAAAGAGAGAGTCTATACCTGGCATCAGGCTTTTAATTTGAAAAGCCCATGATGCTGAATGGAGGCAATGCCCCCCCCCCCAAATCATAAGGTAACTTTCTAAATCTCTTTTTTATTTGTTTATATGTTTGGTCTTTTTAAGACAGGGTCTCCCTGTAGCCCCAGCTGTCCTGGAACTCACTATGTAGACCAGGCTGGACTTGAACTCACAGAGATCCTCCTGCGTCTACCTCCTGAGCGCCATGTCTGGCCTTTTGTAGAATGTATATGTGTATACTTTAAGTAGCTTCTATGGTGGTAGGTTCCCATGTGGATTTTTTTAATATAGTGTTAGTTATCCCTCCCCAAATTCCCTCTTCTGTCCTACCATTCCATTCTCCGCCCCCTTTAACCTTTCCTACTTTATAATTCACAATTCCCACTTTATGTCATTGCAGACTACATCCATTCCCATGAAACCTTCCTCCATGGCTGTTTGTTAGTTTCTTGACCTGTCTGGATTTTCAAATTGAAACATGCATATCATGTGCAAGAGCAGTGTGACTGTTGTGGTGTTAATCAGAGGAATTTTGCTTGGATTGGAGACTGTACCAAAGGAGGGATTTCATGCCTGGTGTTGTCAAATATTGTCAGAAGCCCATGGATGAATGAGGCCATTCATTAGGCTCTAGTGGAAAGCTATGCATGGGCCGTGCTGCGTCTGTCAATATGCCTTACAAATATCTAGGTTTATGGCCATAGTGCTACTCCCAGCATTGATCAGAGAAGTCTATTTGTGAAGGATGGCTATTGCTACAGATATGCATAAGTGGTCAACATGTCAACATGCTGAAAATAATTGACTATTGAGTGCCTAACTCTATTCCTATATAGGGTGTGTGTGTGTGTGTGTGTGTGTGTGTGTGTGTGTGATACCCCTTCCAAAGCTTAGAGAGAAATTGAATGTAGGAGGTGCTCGTGGGGCCTCATCCAACCCTACAGTGCTACTGGCAGTTAATGGTTGCTGGGGAAGAGGGGTTTTTTCTAGTGCTGTAGTTACTGGAAAATTGTACATGGTCCCATAAATAACTTCTTTCCATGCTTAGATAGGCAAAATTACTTAGAAATAAATGTAACATATGAAGGGTACTCATTGGAAGAAGGGGTTCCATGGTATGAGGTATGGGATAAGAAAAGGAACCAGGGTGAAAAATGAACAAAATACACTATATACATGTTTGAAATTGTCCAAAATAAATTAACTTAAGAGATGATAAGAATCTGATTTAAAATGGAGAGAGAAGAATTTTTAGATGATCTTTTAATTTTTTCCATTTTTAATGTTATGACAGCATTATTGTGTGTTTCATATAATCTTCACCTTTTTAAAATTTATACCCTACTCCCACCCATAGCCCTCCACCAGATTTCAGATATTCTGTCAAATATGTTAAGTTCTATTTGGTCAAGTAGTTCTATCCAGATGTCCCCCAATGCAAGTTCATTCACTGGAGTCTAGTCACCGTATCTAGAGTCACTTTCCTAAGGGAGACCTATTCTCTTTCACCCCCAGTAATCATTTGCTAATAGTTCCTTGGCTAAGGTTGGGGCCTGATGGCCATTTCCTCCACTCCATGCTGGGTTCTTTGTCTGATTAAGATGGCAAGGGTCTTACACATGCTGTCTGCGTTGCTGCAAATTCATATGAACATTTACAGTGACTTGAACATCTGTTTCATTATGTTCATGCACCATCCTTGGCTCTTACAATCTTTCTGCCCTTCTTCTGCAATGGTCCCCGGGTCAGATCCAGTTCCATTGCTCCAATTCCTACATTTGATGTATGTCTGTCTTCAGCAGAGGGTCTTACTGTCAAGAACTGGGAGGTAATCAAGAGCTACGGCAATAGCTTCTGTTACTTTTGGAGTCTCTGACTAGTTAGACCAACAACTCAAAGGGAGGTTTCTCCTGTCTGGCACTGTATTCTTTGTTATGTGACCTTCAGGCATACACATGCAGTAATGTTCATATACTGTATGTGCATATTTCAGAGGATTTTTGAGTTTGTACATTTCCATCTGACTTTTTGTGCCACCTAGGCTTTATTTATCGCTCCTCTCTTTCTCGCAGTCTAAGCTTCCTCTTCCCTCTCCAGTTTAGGTGGCTTCATTTCCCAGTTTTCCCATTGATAGTACCTGTCTCCCATTATCTTCTGTCTCTTGCCCTTTACCTGCAAGGTTCCTTGTGTGTTTTCCCTTTCCAGTTGAATATCTCCATTTTCTCCATCTCCCTTGGTGACATCCATTCACTACTATTCCCTTTCTTGGGGCTCTCTCCCTCTACTTACTTCTATGTTTCCTTTTCATTTTCCTGGCTCCTGCTGTTACATCAGGGTATATATTCACATATAAGAGATGGTTTTTTGATCCACAGTGAGGAAGAATATATGTTGGTTGATTTTATGAACATGAGGTGCTTCACTTAGTCTAACAGTTTCTAGTTTCATCCATTTACCTGCTAATTTCCTAATCTCATCTTTCCTTGCTGCTGAGTGTAAGTCCACTCTGTAAATGTACCACATTTTCATTATCCACTCATCACTTGAGGGATATTTATGCTGTTTCCATTTCTTAGTTATTATAAAAAGAACAGCAACACACAGGTTATCTCTGCAGTAGAATGAGTCCTTTGGGTATATGCCAAGGAGTTGTATAACTGGATCATATGGTAGATTCGTTTTAGTTTTTTAAGAATCCACTACAGTAGGGAAATGGATAGCAAACCTCAATCTTAGCTGAAAAAATATTAGCAACTAATTGCTGCTAGGTGAGGAAGGGTTGATCTTTCTTCTGTGGAGGACTCTTGATAGGCTGACTAGACTTCAGTAGATGAGCTTGCACTGAGGAACGTCTGGGGACACCAACTTGACACAATAGACCTTAACACAGATGACAGAATGTATGAATTTCAGTGGGAGTGCTATTGG
Source organism: Nannospalax galili (assembly GCF_000622305.1). Lineage (NCBI taxonomy): Eukaryota > Metazoa > Chordata > Mammalia > Rodentia > Spalacidae > Nannospalax > Nannospalax galili. The sequence continues at coordinate 242,542 of NW_008343658.1, read as the reverse complement.
AGAGTGCCAGGGGAACGGGATATAAAGACGATTAAGATTGATTGAGATGTTGTGTATGAGATACACAAAAATTCAATAAAAACAAATTTTAAAAAGAGAGTTCTGCACTCTGGTTTCCATAGTCATTGTACAAGTTTGCATTCCTACCAGCAGTGAATGGTCATTCCCCTTTCTCCACATCTTAATTAGCACTTGGTGTCTTTCATTCTCTTGATCTTAGCCAATGTGATTGGGTTAAGATGGACTCTTAAAGTGGTTTTGATCTGCATTTCTTTAATTATTAAGGATGCTGAGCAATTCTTAAGGTGTTTCTTAGCCATTTTTATTTCTCTGTTTGGCAACTCTGTTCAGCTCCATAGCCCATCTTTTTATTTTGTTTTTTGAGTTCTTTGTTTATTATGGATATTATTCCACTGTTGGATGTGTAACCCATGAAGATTTTCTCCCACTCAGTGGGTTTGCTCTTAACTTCCTTGGTTGTTTCTTATCCTGTATAGAAGTTTTTAAGTGAAAGGAGGTCCCACTTATTGATTGTTGACCTTAATGCCTAGCAACTGATGTCCAATATAGAAAGTATTTTCCCACCCCTATATCTTGTAGAGTACTGTCTAGGCTTTCTTCTAGCAGTTTCTGAGATTCAGGTTTTATATGGAGATCTGTGATCCATTCAGAGTTGACTTTTGTATAGGCCGAACGGGTCCAATTTCATTCTTCTACAGGTGGAGATACAGTTTTGCCAGCACCATTTTTTTGAAGATGTCGTTCCTCCATTGTGTTCTTGGCACATTCTACAAATATCGGGTAACTGAAATTTCTTTCATGCATGTTTGGGACTTCTATTGTGTTCCATTGATATACATGTCTGTTTTTGTGCCAGTACCTTGCTGTTTTTATTACTATAGCTCCAAAATGCAATTTGAGAAATTTTCTGGTGATCCCCCTACCATTGCTCTTTTTACCCAAGATTACTTTGGCTGTGTGAATTTATTTGTGATTCCGTATGAATTTTAGGATGACTTTTTTTACATCTGTGAAGAATGTCCTGGGGATGTTAATTGGAATTGCATTGTATCTATAGATTGCTTTTGGTAACATGACCATTTTAAGAATATTAATTTCACCAATCCATGAGCACTGTAGGTCCTTCCATCTCCTGGTGTCTTCCTCTATCTCTTTCTTTAAAGATTTTAAATTTTCATTGCAGAGATCTCTAATGTCTTTGGTTAGGTTTATTCCTAAATATTTAATTTTTTGAGATTATTGTGAATGAGAAAGTTTCTTTAAATGCTTTTTCTGAATGCTTATTGTTATATAGAAAGGCTACTGAATTTTGTATGTGTGATTTTGTACCCTAATACTTTACTGAAAATATAAATCAATTCTAACAGTTTTCTGGTGGAATTTTGGGCATCACTAATGTATACTCTCATATCATCTGCAAATAATGATAATTTGATCTCTTCTCTCCAATTTGTACTCCGTTAATTTCCTTCTCGTCTTATAACACTAGCAAGAGTTTCAAGCACTATATTAAAAAGAAGTGGAGATAGTGGACAGCCTTTTCTGGTTCCTGATTTGAAAGGGAAAGCTTCCAGTTTTTCTCCATTTAGAATGAGGTCTTCTGTCGGTTCATTGCATATAGCTTTCATTATGTTGAGGCCATGTTCACGTGTCGAATTCCCTCTTGGACTTTTAGCATGAATGCATACTGGATTTTGTCAAAGACCTTTTCTACATCTATTGAGATGACAGAGTGATTCTTGTCTTTGAGGTCATTTATGGGATTCATTACATTTATTGACTTATGAATATTGAGCCATTCCTTCATTTCTGGAAAAAAAACGGGCTTGATCATGGTGGATCTCCTTTTTAATGCCTTCTGATGGATTCTTTAGGATTTTGAATGTATAGACTATCCATGTACAAAGAGATTATCATTTCCTCTTTTTTTGCATCCCTTTTATTTCTTTCTCTTGACTTACTGCTCTAAGAATTCAATCACTACGTTGAACATGTATGAGAACAATGGACAAAGTTGCTTTGGTCCTGATTTTAGTGGAGCACTTTCAGTTTTACTCCATTCCGTATATATTGTCCAAAGTCTGAAATACATGCTTGAAACTTTGTACTCTTGGTATTTTTCAGTGACCTTATCCTGAAGGGTATTGATTTTGTGAAAAGATTTTTATATACCCATTGAGAACATATGATGCTTGCCTTTGTTTCAATTTAGATGATATTTATTTGTGCATGCTGAAGCATTCTTTCTATTAGATATTTTTAAATAGAAAAATTATTGAGATAGTCATACATGCATATAAGGTGGTTTGATCAAATCCATGCCCACTCCCTCCCCTCCAACTCCTCCCGTATCTCTCAATCACTTTTTTTCTGATAACTTCATGCACTCTTTCTTCTTTGATTTCTTTTTTATTCTTTATGGGGCTTTTGGCTACTCTAACATTCCCCTCTCTGAAGAGGTAACCATAAAATCTTTTAAGGATTAGATTAAAGCTCCCAAATATTTTCAAGATTTTTGGCCTTTGGAATGGAATAGGTTACTAAGAGGCCCAAGGACATTGTAAGTTTTAGCCAAGAAACGGGTTACTTTGGGGGGGAACTTTTTACCCTAACTGCCTAGCAAATTCCTGCCTCCTATTCTTATCACACCATCCTCTGAAGAGGTTACCCAAACTGCCAATAGGAAATCAGGACGAAAAAAGCTCTGGCTTCTTCCATGCTGAACAGGGATGCAGGGTTAGGCAACTGGAGTACCTTTCAGTGGATCTATATAAAAGACTCCCAAAGTGCATAACTCTTGTCTCTAAGGGGAAAAGAAAGCCCTTGAATAGTGAATAGGAAATGTGAAGGAGAAGTAAAGTCAAGAGTAATTAGCATTATAAGTTCTAGACAAGAAACTAGAAAAAAGTCAGACCAGGGCAATTTTCAAATGTTCATATGAGTCCATTGGAATTTCTTGGCAAGGGCTTCCAAAAGCATCCCTCTATTAGGTTCCTCCTCATTTTTTGTCTTCCAAGGCTGGATGCTAGAGTGATGGAATCACGATTTGCTTTCAGGTATTTTGATAGCTGTTGGGAGTGGTTAGAATCAGTGTCAGTTCCCTCTCAAAGGCTTTTAGATAGGGGGAGAAAACAAAGATATCCATCATTTTGCAACAATAAATAGCTGATTGTCTCCCTTAGCTAGAGGTGGGCACTACAGTATTGGAGACCAATATTTGAAGTCTTACATCTGAGCAGCACTTTTTGGTTAAGAACAAAATAATTAATGAGAAATAATTGTCTAAATAAACTTTTATATGGAGTTAAGCCTTATGTCTTGGAAATGCAGTCCCTGAACTCCTAAAGAAATATACTTATGACTTTACTTTTTGGTAATACTTTCCTTTTGGGTGTTTAAGACCATACAGTTGGCTAAAATAAATCAATTACTTTTAAAATTAAGGTTATTTGAGGATCTGTTCCTCAGGCATCCCATGGGCTTGGGAGGGTCTCCTGCCTCCTTTCTTTTATCAGTTCTATCTATATGAAGATAAATCAAAAATCCTGCCTGACCATGTCTGACTTCACTTGGAAGCATGAATAAAATGTTTCCTCTGAATTGACTCTCCTCGTTGTAGTCTGGATACTGGTTGAAGTCCAATTCATGGGGTCGCCAATTCTCCCTGAACAAGAGAACTGGTGACTCATGACAGGTACTGGACATTTTGAGAGATGATCCACAGTCCCCTGGAACTTAGTTGACCTTGGAGCGCAAAGGGCAAAGACTGTCCTTTAAGTCCCTCTGACCACATTAGCATAGGCCTCAAACTGTGCCTGTTCAAGATAAGATAAGGATAGTTCTACCAGTGTAGTACTTTTACTTATCATGTGCTATGTGGCTAAAGTTTGGGTGAAAAATCAAATATTCTCAGATAAACTTTCACTAAATATGTATTTTGATCCTTAAACTAATTGACTAAACTATGATCACAGAGATTTAACAAAATGTACTATTTTTTTATTTTATGTATATGAGTGTATTGCCGTTATGTATGTGAGTACACCCATGTCATGCAATGACACTGAGTTCAGAAGAGGGCTTCGGATTCCCCTGTAACTGCAGTTAAGGAAAGATTGTAGCCACAATGTTTGTGCTGGGAATCAAACCCAGATCTTCTGCAAGAGCAATCAGTGCTCTTATCTGCTGAGCCATGTCTCCAGCCCTGACCATGGAAATTTTTAGATTATGTGTATATTATTTTTGTCTCATCTTCATACATCGTAACAAACCTATACGGATCTTTATCACTTGCTTAGGCTTTCTCATTTTTTTCTGTCTGTTTTGGAAAAAAAATCCATTCCTATATCCTTTTAACAAATTTTACATTCTCATTTTATTATGAGACATAATAGCATTAACAAATACATGTTCCATCTGTTGTGAGACTACACTCCTGGGGATGCTTAAGCAATGCTTATTCCCTTTAAAGGTTCTATTGTTAAGTCAATGTTTTATGAAAGTTGTACTGGGGAACCAATGAGTTTATCGAGCTTATTACCAAGATAACTGAGGGGTTGCTGAGGTATATGTATGACCTGAGGTTATGCTCACTGGAAAGCCTTTACCGGCATGGGTCATGCCTTCTGTTCCTAGCCTTCCCCAGGTTGTATATTTTAGCCCTCGCCAAATCCAGGCAGTCATGTGTGATTAGGGTCAAATTACATACAGTTAACTTGGAAGAGTGGCTGGATAATGCAGTGAGGGTCCAATGACCCTGCTTGGTTCCCCCTTAATGAATGAGCACAAGTGTCAACAAGCCCAATTGTGATGATGTTTAGCCATCCGGCTCAGCAGAAGTTGTGATGATGGTAGTTATTTCATGCAGAAGGGACTGCTGTATAACATCATCTTATTAAAAGGACCTGGAATTTAAAAGGATTTGGTGCTAGAGTCCACATATGAGGGAGGATACACATCGTTTGTTTTTCTAAGCCTGAGTTATTTCACTTAGTATAACAGTTTCTAGATCCATCTGTTTGCCTGCAAATTTCATTCTTTCATCTTTCTTCACTGCTGAATAGAACCCCATTGTGTAACTACACCACATTTTTATAACCATTCCTCAGTTAAGGGGCACTTACATTGCTTCCATCTCTTAGCTATTGTGAAAAGAACAGCAACAAACATGGTTGTACAAGTGGCCCTACAATAAAATGGGACCTTTGGGTATATGTCAAGGAGAGGTAGAACCAGGATGTATGGTAGGTTCATTTTTAGTTATTTAAGAGTTCTCCACACTGTTTTCCATAGAAGCTGCAGGAGTTTGCAATCCCACCAGCAGTGAATGAGTGTTCCCCTTTCTCCACATCCTCACCTACATTTGGTATTTGTTCACTTGATCCTAGCCAGTCTGACTGGGGTAAGGTGATACCTCAGGGTGGTTTTAATTTGAATTTCCCTAATTACTAAAATGTTAAACACTTTTTGAGATGTTTCTTAGCCACCTGTATTTCTCCTTTGAGAACTTCTGTTTAGATGTTTAGCCCACCATTTAACTAGGATCATTTGATTCCTCCATTCTTGCTTTTTGAGTTCTTTAATATATTCTGGATGTTAAACCTCTGTCAGATATGTCACTGGTAAAGACTTTTTCCCATTCTGTGTTTTCTCTTCACTTTTCTGATTGTTTCTTCTGCCATAAAGAAGCTTTTAAGTTTAATGAGGTCCCACTTGTTGATTGCTGCCCATAATTCCCGAGCAACTTCTGTCAGATTTAGAAAATCCTTTCCTACACCTGTATCTAGTAAGTTACTGCCAATATTTTTCTTCTAATACTTTCAGGGTTTCCCGTTTCACATTGAGGTCTTTGATTCAATTGGGTTGACTTTTGTGCATAGGGAAAGATAAGGATCTAGTTTCATTCTTCTACAGGTGGAGATCTAGTTTGCCAGCACCATTTGTTAAAGATGCTCTCTTCCTCCAGTGTGTGTGTTCTTGGATACTTGGTCAAATATCAAGTGGCTGAAACTGCATGTACTTGGGTTTGGACATTCAATGATGTTCCATTGATCTATGTGTCTATTTCTGTGCCAGTACTATGCTTGTTATATGAATATAGCTCTGTAGTATACATTGAGATCTGGTATATTAAGCCCCCAGAGTAGCTCTTTGTGCTCAGGGATGCTTTGGGTATCAGATTTATTCCAAGATAATTTTTTTTTGCAGCAGCACTTATGAATGGGAGCATTTCCTTGTATTCTTTCTCCAATTGCTACTTATTGGTATATAGAAAGGCTACTGATTTCTGTAGATTGGTTTTATAACCTGCCACTATATTGAAAGTGCTGATCAGTTCTACTAGATTTCTGGTGTAATTTTTGAGATCTCTTAGATATTGTAGCATATCATCTGCAGAAAGTGATATTTTGAGTTCTCCTTTTCTGATTAGTACTCCTTTAATTTTCATCTTCTATCTTATTGCTCTAGCAAGAGTTTAAAGCACTATGTTGAAAAGGAGTGGAGACAGTGGGCATCCTTGTCTGATTCCTGATTTCAATAGGAATGCTTCCAGTTTTTTCTCTATTTAGAATGATGTTGGCTGTGGGTTTGTTGTGTGTGGCTTTATAGCTGTGGGCTTGTTATATATGGCTTTAATTATGTTGAGGTAGGTTCCCTCCAGTCCAGTTCCCCCTCGGACTTTGAACATAAATGCATGCTGAATTTTGTCAGAAGCCTTTTCTGCATCTATTGAGATGATGATGTGTTTTTTGTCTTTGAGTCCATTTACATGATAAATGATGCTTATTGACTTGCATATATTGAACCATCCCTGCATCTCTGGAAAAAAGCCTACTTGATCATGATGAATGATCTTTTTGATGTGTGTCTGTATGTGGTTTGCAAGTATTTTGTTGAGAATATTTGCATCTATGCTCATTAAGGATATGGGCCTATAGTTTCTTCTTTGGTTGTGTCTTTACCCGGTTTGGGTAGTAGAGTGATGCTGGCTTCCCAGAAGGAACTTCAGAGTTCTCCCTCTGTTTTTATCATTTTTAATAATTTAAGTAATATTTGTTGGAGGCCTTCTTTAAATGTCTGGTATAATTCTGCTGTAAATCCACCTGGGCCTGGACTTTTTTTAGTTGGTAGGCTATGTATCACTGTTTCAATTTCCTTATATGTTATTGGTCTGTTTAAACTGTTGTTCTCTTCTTGGTTTAACTCTGGTGGTTCCCATGCTTTTAGATTTGTAGTGTATTGATTTTTAAAATAGTCCCTTATAATTGTCTGGATCTTTTGTGTTTCTGTTGTGATGTTTCCCCTTTCTTCTCTGATTTTGTTGATTTGGATTTAGTTGCAGTGTTGGGTCACTTATTTGGGCTCTTTCTATCTTGTTTAGCTTTTCAAAGAACTAGCTCTTAGATTTATTGATTCTTTATTTGTTTTCTTTGTTTCTATTTCATTAATTTCTGCTCTGATTTTGTTTCTTCTGTTCTGTTATGTTTGGGGTTTATTTGTTTTTGCCTTTCGAATGTCTTCTGTTGCAATGTTAGGTTATTTATTTGGGCTCTTTCAAATTTTTTAATATAGGCACTTAGAGCTATAAACTTCCTTGATAGGACGGCTTTTAATGTGTCCCACAGATTGTGTTGTGTTGTATTGTCTGTTTCATTGAATTCCATGAACTCTTTTATTTCTTTCTTAATTTCTCATTTGACCCACTCATTGTTCAGAAGTGTGTTGTTCAATTGCCACAAGTTCATGTAGTTACTAGAGCATTGTTCAGTATTGATTTTGATCTTTGTTGCATTGTGGCCTGATAGAATGCATGGAATTATTTCAATTTTTTTGTATTTGTTGAGGTTTGTTTTGTGGCCCAGCATGTGACCAATTTCTGAAAATGTTCCATGGGGTACTGAGTAGAAAGTGTATTCTTTGGTGCTTGGGTGGAATATTCGAAAGATGTCTGTTAAGCCCATTTGATGTATGTTATCATTAAATTCAGACGTCTCTCTGTTTATTCTTTGTTCAGTAAACCTGTGCAATGGAGACAGTGGGTTATTGAAGTCCCCTATTATTACTGAGTTGGGGTTAATCTGTGTCTTAAAGTCCTGTAGTGTTGTTTTAATGAATTTGGGTGCGCCGGAATTTGGTGCCTCTATGTTAAGGATTGTAATATCTTCTTGCCTAACTGTTCCTTTAATCAGAATGAAGTGACCCTCCTTATCTCTTCTGATTAGTTTTACTTTGAAGTCTGCTTTGTCAGATATTAGAATTGCAAACCCTGCTTGTTTCTTAGTGCCATTTGCTTGGAATATTCTTTTCCATCCTTTTACCTTAAGGTAGTGCCTGTCTTTGAAGGTGAGATGGGTTTCTTGCAGACAGCAAAGACATGGATTTTGTTTCTTAATCCATTCACTTAGCCTGTCTTTTGACTGGGGAGTTCAGTCCATTGATATTTAAGATTATTGAAAGATGTATATTGGTTGCTGTCATTTGATTGCAGTTTGTGTGCTCTGTCTAATTTTCTTTTTCCTTGATTATTCCTTTACTTATTTTCTTTCATTGCCCCTGGGGTATAGTTGTTTCTCTCTCTGCTCTCTGTATTGCTGCAAATATTCTTTGAAGGGCTGGTTTTGTGGATATGTAATTAAGTTGAAGTATGGTTCTGTTTGTATTATTGGGGTGCCTAGATCCTTTCTTTATTGGTTATGTAAAGCTGATGGGTACAGGGTTCAGCTTCTCTCAGGTTTAATTTGGAGGGAACTGATGGCTTCAGATCAGTTATTCAGGAGTATGCATAGAAGCCCAATTTAGATTCCAGTCAGGTTCACTCAGGCTTCTTTCACCACATGGAGGCAGGCTCTGGGTGCTCTCAGGCAGTCCTTTGAGTTCTCAGCCCCTATGCCAGAGGGTGGCCAGAGGGAGGCCAGAACTCAGCACTCTCTAGTGGGCTGCCTAGGTGAGAGCCACTCCACCAATGGAGGTTGAAACTCACCCTCTCAGGATGTCTGCTAGGATCTCAGCCTTAGCCTGCCAAAGCCAGATCTGCCCTTGGGGCCTTGGGAGGGTACTCTGAGGGTACTCTCAGAATCCCAGATGGGGGGCTGGATATGGTGTAATTAGGGAAGCTCCCCACCATGTGGAGGCAGGATCTGGGGCCTCTTAGTCAGTCCCCTGTGTTCTCAGTTCCTCTGCTAGAGGGAGGAGAGAGGGAGGTCAGAACTCGGCACTCTCTGGCTGTCTACTGAGATCAGAGCTGCTATATCTATGGAGTTCTGCCAGTGCCAGCAGGCCAAGATGGACAGTACCTGAAAGGGAGTGTGAGGACTGAAAGAAAAAACAAGAGACAGAAAAGATACTTGGGAGGGCTGTCAGCAGAGACTGCAGCCCTGGTTTATTTCAGCTCTGCCTTTTTATACAGAAGAACTCAATTAGTTGCAACAGCTGTTTTTCCCACCTGTATCTGAGGGTCAAGGAGCGGTCAAATACTTGTTTTGTGAGCTCCACCATATACACACATTCCTCCTGATTTGGCAGATTAGGTACTGGTGTGCAAAACACAAGCTCAGTAAACAAGCCTGCCACAGATTATGTACATAATGGATTAATAGCTCCCAACAGAGATCAGAACCCACCCTCACTTTATTAAATATTTTTGATATTCATGAATGCATATAAAGTTTTTGAATCTAAAACCCCATCACACCATTTTTCATCTATAAAATGAATCAAATTCAAGCATATTGTTAATCTTATATATAATTTTCAAAACTTTATTGAAGATTTTTGCATTATGATCATCATAACATTGAACTGTCTTTAATATGTCCTTATCTAATTTGGGTATCAGAGCATTTGTGGTTTTGTAGGGTTAGTTCGGAAGCATTCTTTCTCTTTTCTGAAGTTTTAGAAAATGAGCATTGAAATCTGTCTGATCCAATGTTTTTCTTTGTTGAGAACCTTTATTCCTTTTTCAATAGCATTGTTTATTTTCAATATGCTTGGATTTTTTTGTTACTATCTCCTTGGTTCAATTTTTGTAGCTCATATATATCTAGAGATTTTTTTCAGTATCTTCCAGATCCTCCAATTCACTGGCATATGAATCATCAAAATATTCCCCGATGTTTCTCTGAATTTAATTGGTGTTTTAATGCTTCACTTCCATTCCTCCTTTTAATATTTTGTGTCTTCCTTTCTTTCTTGGGTTGATTTGGCTAAGGATTTAGTAGTCTCGTTTATCCTTTTAAAGGTCTAACTACTCATTTCATAAACCTGGATTGTTTTTTTCACTTTTCACATTATTAAACTCAGCCATGAGCTTTCTTTTTGTATTTTGATGTGGGTCTTAGGGGTATTCATTTGAAATCTCTCTGAGTTTTAAAAAGTAACTCCTTATAACTGTAAATGAAAACTCTCATGACAACTTTCACAATATTAAAAAGGATTCTATTTTGTTGTGTTTTTATTCTAATTTGATTCTAGGTATTTAAAAATTCTTACTCTGATTTCTTGGAAGATCATACGGAAGTTCATTTTTTCATATTCATATTGTTGAGTATTTCCTCGTATTTTCTCTTGCTCTAATTTCTAGTTTATTAGTAGAGGAAAATAATAAACTATATTAATTATTTTGTGTTTATTAAGACATGCTTTCAGGGCTAAAATATGATTGTTTAGAAGGAAGTTTCATAGGCTGCTGAAAAGCATGTGGATTTTGCAGCTGTTGAGGGTAATAGACTATAGATGTCTATAAATCCATTTTTTCTACACTGAATTTTATTTCTAGTATTTCATTGCTCATGTTCTCACATGGATCCACTATCTATTGGTATAAATGAGTACTGAAGTCATGTACTATTACTGTATTGGAGTCTATATGGGTCTAAAGGCTCATGTTCACTAGTGTTTGTTTTATGAAATAGTTTGCTGATATGTGGTACATATATGTGTAAAATTTTTGTATCCTTTTCATAGATATTTCCCTTTATCAATATGAAACGACTACCCTTGTTCTGGTTAATTTTACTTGACATCTCCTTTGTCAGATGACACAGATGGTCTTTATGGCTTTTTAGGTGAACTTCTTACAATATCTTCTGTCATTTCACTTAAATTATATTTTTCTTTGCCAGGTAGGTAAGCTTGTCTTAGACAGGAAATTTTAAATCTCATTTTGTATCTAATCTGTATCTATATTTTTAGTAATATTTTTATAGAGTCTTTGAGGATTTCATACAGTGTATTTTGATCACATTCAGAACCCTTTCCCATCTCCTCTTAGAGCCACACTAAACTCCCTCCGTTTATGTCCTCTATTATTTTTAAGGCCTATTTGGTCCTATTTACGTTTCTGAACTTTGTGTCCCCAGATGTCCCTCAGTTTGAATTTATCCACCGGAGCCTGTTAAGCCTATCTAGCATCACTATCTTAAAGAAGATCATATCTCCCCCACCCAATAGTGATAAGTAGCCAATAGTCCCTTTGCTAAGGTCGGGGATTCTTGTCCTTTTCCCCAGTTCTGTGCTGGGCTTTTGTCTGGTTTGAGTTTGCATGAATCCTGTGCATACTGTCACTATTGCTATAAGTCCATATGGGCAAGTTCCCAGAAGCCTGGAGGAACTGTTTCCTTATGCTCATCCATCACCCCTGGCTCTTACAATCTGCCTGCCACCTCTTGCTCAATGGTCCCTGAGCTCTGGGTGGCTGAGGTTTAAAATAAGAGTTCAATCTAGAACCACTCACTCTACAGTCTCTTAGTCTTTACAATTTGGATAGTTGTGGCTTTCTCTGTTAATTTTCCTCTTTGCATGAGAAAATTTCACTGGTGAGAGCTGAGAGATGTGCTAGTATCCTCTCTACCTCATTCCACATGTTTCATGAACTTTAAGTGTAGAGGTTCCTTTGCAGGTGTGTCACTAAGAGATAAGTATCTCACAGACATTTGTTCTCTGCATTTAACCAGCTGTGGACCTCTGTAACAGTCTCCATCTGTTGCAAAAAGAAGCTTTTTTTGATGAGTGATGAGAGGTATACTGGTCTGTAAATATAAGGATCCATATTTAACATAGAGTAAAAAGTTACTTTTGTCTAGGAATGTAACAGACTTAGGGTTTTCTCTAGTATCTATGCCTTTCCAGCCACATATATTTGGCTATGTTTATAGTACCATACATGAGTTTCCTCCCTTTGAACAGGCTTTGGGTTCAATTAGCCAGCTTTTGATTTCCTCTAAGATAAAAGTGGCACTACTACACCAATATAGATAGTTTAATGTGACAATCATTTATGTGGTTCTTAGGCTTTAAAGCTGGGGTTGGACCATTAATTGATTTGTCTCCTTTAGAAGCTTCTATAATATCCTCTAGAACTTTGAGAACAAGTCTTCAGGGACAAGGTTTCTAGATCAGTTCCAGCTCCATTGCTCCAAGTCCTGTGTCCAAAGTATGTCCTGTCTTCAGCAACAGGGTCCTACATTCATGTTCCTGGAGGAAATCAAGGACTGTGGCAATAACCTATATTATTTTGGAAGGCTGTATCAGTTTAGTTCTTTCTTAGTCCTCATCAATTGTCTTTTAGCACCATTTTCCCCAAAGTCCTGATACTTCTGAATGTCTTTTTACCTCTGTGATATTCTTTTAAGTTGACTTTAGAGCCAGACTCACCATGAATTTATGGTAATCCTCTGCCTTTGATATTAAACATAAAAAGCCTTATCCCCAAGATACATGTTTTTTGTTCCCAAGGTTTTAACCAAGTCAGCATAACAATGGATCTGTCTAGGGCTGGAATATCTGGAAATATTTAGTTGGCGTGAAGTTTCAAACCCCATGCATATATTGTAAACAAAGTAAGCAGCTCTTACTTATGAGGGCAGCCAAAGAGGATTCCTTCCTGCATGCACACCAAACAGAGTTGTTTTTGGAGTGCTGCTTATACAATGGAAAAAGCAAGCCAAAAATGTCAACACTCTTAGCTATTGTGAAAAGAGCATCAACAAACATGGATGTACAAGTTTCTGCAATAGAATAAGTTCTTTGGGTATATGCCAAGGAGTCGTATAACTGGGTCAAATGGTAGGTTCATTTGTAGTCTTTCAAGAGTTCCCCACACTTTTTTCCATAGGAGTTGAACCAGTTTGCAGCCCCACCAGCAGTGGATGAGTGTTCCCCTTTCCCCACATCCTCTCTAACATTTGGTATCAACCTAAGTGTCCCTCAGTTGATGAGTGGATAATGAAAATGTGGTTCATTTATACGAAAGAGTTTTACTCAGCAGTAAAGAATGATGAAATCATGAAATTTGCAGGTAAATGGATGGAACTAGAAACTGTTATACTAAGCGAAGTAACACAGACTCAGAAAAAAATTTGACATATGTTCTCCCTCATATGTGGATCCTAGAACCAGACTCTGATAAATAAGTATGCAACGAGACATAACTACAGTAACCAGAATAATGGAAAGGAAACAGAGTGGTAAAGTAAAAGAAAGAACCTGAAAGAGAAGAACAGTAGGAAACAGGTGTTAATAAGGGAGATATGGATAAAAATTGGGTTAGTTTAAGTGGTGGAAGGAAGGGTATACAAGGAACCTAGGGAAAAAAGGGAAAGTAGGAGCTCAAGAGAGATAGGACCATAGGAGAAGGGTATTAGTAAGGGAGAAAGGGGGGAAATAGGAGCATCTTAAGTGGGAAAACCATGATGGAGGGGTGAGACAATGCGAGAGATTTGAGGTCATAATTTAGTCAACTACTTTAAGGAACAAAATATATATCCAAGGTTTATCTGAGAACATTTGGTTTTTTGCCCAAGCTTTATCTACATAGCACATGGTAATTAAAAGTATCAGACTTGTGGAACTAACCTTATTGGATGCTTAATAGCTATACTTTGAGGCCTATACTAACCTGGTCAGAGGGACTTAAAGGACAGTTTTTGCTCCTTGCCCTCCATGGTCAACTAAGTTCTAGAGGACTATGGAACATCTCTCAAAATGTCCTGGAACTGTGGTGAGTCACCTGTCCTCTTGTTCAGGGAGGCCAAGGAGACCCCATGAGATGGACTTGAACCAGTGTCCCATCTACAAATAGGAGGGTCAACACAGAGAAAACATTTCCTCCATGCTTCCAAGTGAAGCCAACCATGGTCGAGCAGGACCTTTGACTTATCTTTACATAGGCAGAACTGGTTAAAAAAAAAAGAGCCAGAGGCTCCTCCCAAGCCCATGTGTCCCCTGAGGAACAGATCCTCAAATGACCTTAAACACCCAAAAGGAAAGTATAACCAAAGATAAAAGGGGCCAATATGATTTCTTAAGAGTCCATATGTATTGCTAAAGGCTGCATAACCATAACAAGCAACAATGCCAGACAGGTGATAACCATCTTTTGAGTTGTTGGCCAGCGTGGCCAAAGGGACTCCCAGATAGTAACCCAGCATAGAACTGGGAAAATGAACAGCAGACCCCAATCTTATCCAAAGGACTATTGACAACTGATTACTGCTAGATGAGGAACAGCTGACCCTCTTAAACCTGCTGACAACACAGCAGACAGTAACAGGGATGACTGAGTATAAAGGCTTTAGTTGGGGGAGGGGAGACTATGGGAGGGTGCTATCTGGGAAGTGGATGTAAAATAAATAAATAAATAAATAAATAAATAAATAAATAAATAAAAGTGTCAACATTCACATGGTTTAATTTTGAAAAATTTTCCCTCCTCTTGATCAGTTGCAGAGCAGTATGGACAAGATAGGTGGTTCTTTTGAGTGCAGAGAAGAGGATGAGGCATTTCTCACTTGGACAAGCTTGAACTTTTTGGTTGAGTGCTATAAAGTATAGTAGTATCCATCATGGTCTTTCCCTATTAGTAAGCTTTAAAAATCTTTTTATCTCCCCAATCAACAAAGGCAAGAACCACTGTTCCTTAAACGCTATATGTATTTAGACATCCCAAAGTCCACAATGTCATTGCTCACAGATCTTAACTGCTAAGCCTTCCCACTTTACCGACTTGTAGCTCAGACAATGCAAATTTCTCTTTTACTTCTATCTACCTGTTTTTGGATATCTGCCAAAATTCTGCTTGCTCTGATGCTTGATTCTGGGCATTCTCACGCCTTCTGAAGATACCCCAACCCCAATGCCACTACTTGTCTACTTCCTTGATGTCTAACAAAAAGCATGACTTTCTCTTCTCCTACACATTTCCCTATTCCTTGCAGCAGTCTAGATTTAGAGTCTGCTCATTCTGTTGTTCTTTTTATTTTTTCTTTGCCAACTCTAGTAAAATGGTTGTTTTCTTTTGAATCTATTTAATAAAAAATCCTCTCATCTACAAGAACAAGAACATTAAAAAGGAGGGCTGAAGAGATGGTTACCCTGTTGAGAAGTCTGACTACTCTTGCAGAGGCCTTGGTTTAGTTCTCAGATACCACAGAGTAGCTAACAAAGGTCCATAACCTTAGTTCTAGGGAATCCGATGCCATCTTCTGTCTGTGGTTATGGCATGCATGGGTGTACTCACATGTTGGTAAAACATTCATACACATACATTAAAAATTAATAAATTAGCTGGGTGTATTGGCTCTTGCTTTAGTTCCAAAACTCTGGAGGCAGAGATGCAAATCTGTTTGAGATCTAGACCGGCCTGATTTACACAGTGAGTTCCAGGCCAGCTGAGGCTACAGGAAGACCTTGACTAAAAAGAGACCATAAATAAATTAAATAAATAAATAATTTTTAAAAAGAACTTTCAAAAGGGACACTATATTACATGGCAACGTATTTAGCCTTGATCAATCCATTTATGGAACACTGCTTCTGGATTCAATCACTCTTTGACAAAAATCTTCATTCTGAAATCAAGTTGTCAGCATGTGAACCCTTTTGCAATATTACTTATTGATATTACATATTAAAACTGCAGCAGTAACTTCTTATATTTTAAAATATTTATTTTTATTTTATGTGTATGCATGTATTGTCTGCACGTAGGTAAGTGCACCCATGTCATGCAATGGACGTAGAGGATAGAAGAGGTTTTGGGATCCCCTGGAACTGGAGCTACAGACAGTTGTGAGCTGCCATGTGGGTGCTGGGATTCAAACCTGGGTCTTCTGTAAGAAAACTCAGTGTTCTTAACCGCTGAGCCATCTCTCCAGCCCCAAATTTTTATATTTTAATGATAAGTTTTGCTTTGTTTTGAAACTTTAGTTTATACAAATCAGAGTTGCAAATGTTATTGTTTAGTAATTCCACAAGTAAAATACATGTTATAGTTCAAACTTGTACAAACTATGAGATGAAAAGGCATACATATATACACAACTATATATACAGTAGTATACTTAGATATACATGCTTAACATAAATATTTGATTATTTAAGACTATATACATATTTTTTTCAAATTCTGGACTAATTTGAACAGGGCATGTATAAAAATACACATAAAAATCTTAAGTGCTTGTCTAGTGATATTCAGAGTGCTGCTTTGCCTTTCTTTATTGAGCTTTAAAATTTCATACAATATTTCCCACTCACATCCAGACCCCCTTCCCCATGCATGCCTCCCTCCCCACGACTGAACCCTATGCACTCTCCCATACATTCTAAGTAATATTCATTCAGGTGTTTGTGCCCAAATGTCTTTCAGTATAATGCATTCACTGGAGTCTAATCAGCCCATCCAGTGGTCGTATGTAAGTCATACTCTCCCTCACCCAGCAGCAACCATTCTCAAATAGATATTGATCTAGTACTGACCTACCATCTATTTCTCACCTCTCCTTTGGGCCCTTGTTTAATTTTGCTGACATGGGTCCCACATTGGATGTCACTGCTCACATGAGCAACCTGCCAACGGCCTGGAAGCCTCCACCTCATACATTCGTGAACCAGCCCTGGCTCTTATAATCTTCCCACCTCCTCTTCCACAATGTTCCCTGAGCTGTGGGTGGGTGAGGTTCCAAAACTTGACCAGCTGAGGCCCTCTGTGTGTAAGGCACTCTGATGTACATGGAAGCCTCACTGGTGACAGTAGAGTGGTGCATTAGCCCTCTATCTACCCTTTACTCTGTTATGTTCCATGAAGCCTTGGTTGTAGGAATTCAACTGCAGATGTGTCATTGAGTACCAGGCATCTCCCAGGTGTAAGTTCTCTGTGCCTGACCAGATGTGCAACCCTGTGGTAGCCTCCATCTGTTGCAAAAAGAAGTTTCTATGATGAGTGCTGCATGGCATGTTATTCTCTCTAAGGGAGGTCTCTTCTACATCACACTACATTCTCTTCCAAGCAGCTCCTAGCTATTCATATGCATTAATGTTCACTCTATGTGCACTTCTCATATGGTTCCTAGGGCATCACTGCTCCCTCTAGGTTTTCTAGCCCCCTGAGATTCACTCATCTCTGCTCTTTTTTTCTCCCATCTGGCTTCCCTCCTCCCTCCCTTCCTACTCACAGTGCCCCCATTTTTCCCACTCTCCGCCCAGTACCTCCTGATTCCCGCCATCTTCCCACCCAGCCCATGGTCCCTTTCATGTCCCTCCCCCCCTCCTCCTGGCCAATTACTCACAACTTTTCCACTTCCCTCAGGCTGTGTCTGTTCCCTACTCTCTCCCTTTCAAGTTGTTTCTTTTCCTTTACCTCCAGGTATCCTTTGCCTTTACCTGGCTCCTGGTGTTACTTCATAATTTATATGCTCACATACAAGGGATTGGTGCTACAATACACAAATGAAGGAGAACATATGTCACATGTTGTTCTGAGTTTTTATTACTTCACTTAGTTTAATACTCTCTACCTCTATCCATTTACCTGCAAATATCAAAATTTCATCTTTCCTTACTGTGGAATAGAACTCCATTGAGCAGATGTACCACATTGTCATTAACCATTCATCAGTTGAGGGACATTTAGGATATTTCCATTTCTTAACTTGTGAAGAGAGCCAGAATGCTGCCTTTTCTTGATGTATTTTAAGAAAAAAAATCTGTCTCCTATATCGAATGGTCATTTCTTCACTATTTTCTTTTACTGTATTTGTCTAAAATCTATATACATCTGTTTATACATATATTCATATATTTCAAATGAAAATTATGTCAATTTATACATATGCTGATTGCTTAGGAAATTAAAATATAAATGTCTAGCTAATACTTTTACATGTTTAAATTATTAATGGTATATAGTATACTTTCAATAATCTAATTATGTGGATATAACGTTACAGTTAGCATGAGTTAATGTTTCTTGATTATATATGAAAATACCATTTTCATTTGTTGATGTGACATTTAAAAACCGATTTGAAAGAAATGGCAACATCCTTAGGGTATTTCAAAAAAAAATTTTAGAAACCACAAATTTACATTTTCAATAGCTAGTAAGTCAAATTAATGAATATTTATGAAGCATCTCTCCCATTTCTAGGGGAAATATTTTTCCAGATTAACTCATAACACAATTGTATCTGCTAAATTAATATAATTTAAATTTATTATCAAACAAAAGATTTGAGTGTTAGAAATTCTTAAAAATTTAATTGAACAAATGATATAAATATCATGTTATAATATATTCTGATTTATAATATGTGTTATAGTATGTAGTAGAATTACAGCACATATCTGTTAGAGAAAAATGAATGAAGAGTATGGGGGGAGAACCATATTGAGAAGAGTGACATATTGACATTTCTTGTTCAGCTTTTGAATTGGTCTTCAAAGTATCTCTTACAAAAAACCACATCATTTCATGTTCTTGTGAAGAATACCATCTTCTTTGCCATGTTCATAAAGGCTTGCTTGACTTGCTGATTCCTGAGGCTGTAAATGAAGGGGTTCAGCATGGGAGCTACTGAGGTATTTAGCACAGCAACTCCCTTGCTCAAAGACACTCTCTCCTCTGCTGAGGGTTTAATGTACATAAAAATGCAGCTGCCATAAGAGATGGAGATGACGATCATGTGGGAAGAGCAAGTGGAAAAGGCTTTTGTTCTCTGACTGGCAGAGGGAATCCTCAAAACTGTTCTGATGATATAGATGTAGGACAGAAATATTAATGTCAGCGTGAACATCAGAGTAAACACAACACAGGAAAACCCCATCATCTCCAGGAATTTTGTGTCAGAACAGGAGAGTTGCAGCAGGGGAAAGTAATCACAGGTGTAATGGTCAATGATATTGGACTTACAGTAATCCAGCTGCAGGAGCAACATGAGTGCGGGGAAGATGATTAAAAAAGAAGCCAGCCAGCTAGCAAAGACCAGCACTGTGCAGACTTTAGGATTCGTGATGGTGAGGTAATGCAGGGGCTTGCAGATGGCCACATAACGATCATAGGACATGGCAGCCAGAAGGTAAAATTCAGTGACTCCCAAGAGAATGAAAAAGAATAACTGAGCTATGCAGTTGTTGAAGGAAATTGTTTTATCTCCTGAGATCATGGTGCTTAGGAACTTGGGTATAGTGACAGTTGTGAAGGAAATTTCAAGTATGGAGAAATTCCTGAGGAAGAAATACATGGGTGCCTGGAGGTGGGAATCCATCAGGGTCAAGGTGATGATGGTCAGGTTCCCAGTGATGCTGAGCACGTAGGTGATGAAGAGAAAGACAGATATCACAACCTGGAGCTTGGGGTCATCTGACAGTCCCAGAAGGATAAACTCTGTAACTTCTGTATGGTTTCTCATTCTGTGCTTACTTCTTTTTTTCTGACTTCCATTTTTAAAGGTAAAATCACAAAGGGCAAGTGGAATTCAGGCCTAGAGCAGATCAAAGAATTAGGTACAATTGTGCCGAAATAGTCTGCTGTACAGACCCTTTAACTTCTTCCTCTATAGAAAGCAGCTATTTACTTAAGGCAGTTTGAAAAACAGTTTTCTGTCTAAATTGTAATGCAGTACCATCTCACTTTCTTATAATGGAGATCACAAAAAATATTCTGGTGAGAATGTGGAACCAAAGGACCTCCTACACACTCTTGCACATTTAGGTAGCAATGCAACCAGTACTATTTGTACCAAGATCAGAACAGAGGTTCCAACCAAATAAAAGGCTAACAGATCCTCCAGTAACCCTGCTCCAAGACATATGCCCAATCAATGACGTCAGGTAGTTTTTGCTTTTCATAAAACTGTTGGGTGCATGGAAGTTTAAGAGAATCTAATTTTGAATCAGAACTACTTACCAGTCTATCAATTAACTGTTTTTGTTCCTTTCCTCATCTTGTAAATAATCAGTTTCTTCTATATACAAACCAGTCTTACAGGATACCTGTGAGTAATAAAAAAATTAATATGTATGAACTGCTTGGAAATTAGACACACACATATATGACTGTCATTGTGTAATGACACCAAAATCACTTTTTCTCACTGCTTTCCTTATTTCCCTGACATGGTAAATAGTACACATTGTTCACATACATAACAGTAATCTTACCTTTTGCCCATTCATGTCAACTCACTACACATAGTCTGTGTTCTCACGTCAAGTCCACCTTTACCTGGTACATTCATGAAAATCAAGGCTGCATTTTACTATCAAAATTATTTTAACATATTTTGTCCCCATTGTAGATTTAATTTATGGAAGCACTTGTTTAATTAATATTATTTGTTGCTTAATCACTTGCAGACTGCAGATACCATTCTCTACTTTATGATATAATCTAGCCTGTACTTTATTTAGGTTTTTATCTTTGAATTATAAGATGCATTTTCTCATTTACTTTATAAGATATGGTTAAGTATTTCTACTTATGTATAGGCAAGAAATTATAATGAAGTATGTGTAAGGGAATGCACATTTTATTGACGTAAATTTAAACATGAAATATTAATTATTTTCTAATATTTCTCTATAACTCATCTTCAGTTCACTTTAATGCTTTTCTAGTAACATTATTATTATTGGATCAGTTTGGTTTGATTAAAGGATGTGTTTCTCTTTAAATCTTGAGTTCTGGGGCTGGAGAAATGGCACAGTGGTTGGAAGCCCTTTCTGCTCTTGCAGACAACCTGAGTTTAATGTTTGGCACCTACATGGCTCTCACTTTCATTACTAACTATGCTTTCATGAGATCCCATGCTTTTCTGTGGCCCTGCAGCTACTGACACAGGTGGTTCACATACATACAGGCAGACAAAACGCTCATACACATAAATAAAACTAATAAATCTTAAACGGCAAATCTTAAGGTCACACACCTACACATGAAGCAAATAAGATTTGGTTTCAAATCTAGACCTAAGTTCCTGTACTGACGTACTGATATTGGAATTCCTATTTTAAAATAGATCTTATATTATTACTGTTTTGTAGTGGCACACATCAAAGTAGTTTATTTTTCCTCCAGTTTAGTTTTTCTATGCTTACTTTTCTTTTTAAACTACTATTTTAACATTTTATGTATAATATAATTAATCACTGTTATTTCTTCTAATTAAAGCTGTGAGGGTATTTAGGAGATGCTGTGAGGAAATACTAGAGATATTCAAAGACTTAATGAGAGCATCTCTTCAAATGAAAGTTTCTATAGACAGTCTTCAAAGATCAGAAAAACAGACTTAAAGAAATTTCAATGGACATTGATTCAAGCAGGTGATTCAATATTCAGACCTGGAGTTGTCACAATATGCTTTTACGTAAAAATGTTTCTTTAAACTCAATGGGTTTTATTCATTTTCAAACTAAGTGGACTTGTCACAAGTTATAATCATATTAATAGATTCCTAGACCCTTAGAACATTCCAAGAATGTATTTTACTTAAGAATTAAGATTATTTCCAACCACTGAACAATTCAGCTCGTGAAGTTCTTGTTCAAATTTTAGAAACTTATTTTACCTTAGAAGAACATAGCTTGGCTATTAATCTCTCATTTCCTTCTACTCTTTTAACCAAAATTACTTCTTACTGGCCTGTTTAAGGATCTGAGACAAATATTTGGCCAAAGCAAAGCAAAAAATAGCAATGATGCTTAGTGTTTGTTCAATATGATAGTCATAGTTCATCTTTGGGGCTTTCATTCTGAAAATATACTCACATACTCTGCTTCCTAAATCTCTATCATGATAAATATCAATAACGACTCTTGTAATAAACTAGGTAAGATGTGGAAAATTTATGCAATGCCTGTGAAGATAAACTTTCTATTGAAAGATAAATAAGGTATCAATGGTCAAATGATGCTCCTTGGAGAAACACATTAGAAACTTTGACTAGTTCAATTCATTTCTCAAATGCTAGGTCAGTTTTATTTCTGTTGTGCATTTGTGTTTGAGTTTTGTCAATATTCTTCTCTAAATATTTTTATTTAATTTCTGTGCATTCATATAATACATTTTAATGATATTTAGATCCTTTCTCATATCTGCAACCCCCCCATATTCCACCCAATAGATTTCATGTATTTTGTCCTATATGTTAAGGCCAATCAAGTCAGATTTGTGTCCCCAAATGCCCCTTGGTATGAGTTCATCTACTGAAACCTGGTCAGCCTATCTACCATCACTCCCTTAAAGAAGACCAACTCTTAACCAGCAAAGATCAGCTGTTAATAGTTCCCTGGCTAAGGTGGGGGCCTACTTCCCATTTCCCCAGGTCTATGCTGGGTTTTTGTCTGATGGAGTTTGCATGTGCTTTTTTCATGTTGTCACCATTATTGTAAGTTCATAGGAGAGAGGTCCCAGACGATATTTTTCATGTCCTGGATGAACATTTCCTTTAGTGACACAGTAACTATGAAAGTCTAGGTTTTTGTTTTTTGCAAAACTTTCCCAGTGTTTATCCAAATCTTATTTCTTCAGTTAAACTTTATCAGATTGGTAGCATTTTAAAAATTACATATTGCATATCTCCTAAAATATTCATTTTTGTATACTTTGGAATTTAAAGGGTATTCAGAATACAGGCGAGTACATAGGGGAAAAAGATAATTGCTTATTGAAAGTTATCAAATACCTAGCTCATCTTCAAGTTTCAAATTACATAATTTGAATTTATTTCCTTCAGTGCTCACACATTGCAGGCCATGATATAAGGATTCCTTTGAGAATTTCTGTTCATTTGGATGAAGATAACTCCTCACCGAGTGATCAAAAGACTTTCATTAGGCTGTAGTTATGCTAGATTTCACAGTTACTTATGTGATTCTTTCTAAAGAAATATAAATAATATATGTTAATTAATTTCAATGTTGATGGACAGGTTCAATTTTCAACATTAATATTAGTGTATAGAATTAAATCAAGGGAAAAAGAGACTCTCAAATCACATTGAATAATTTCATAAATACTAACACATCTGTAAGGGTTTCTGGTAAAGTTGTGCTCAAAACCTCAGGTGTTTATCTTATTCTGTAGCTATTTCTAATGTAAAAATAAAGAAAAATGAAATAAATTAATGACAATTTTATAATCTTAAAACACTGTTACTTGTTTACTGAAGACATTAAATATCAATTTAGAATCACAGAAAGGTATGTAGTTTATTTTTAAAAGGATGTAGATTAAAATTCAAATGGAATGTTTAATGCATTTATGATTTTAAAACATGACTCTACAGCAGTTAATTCCTTCAAGCTGAACTTTCTGTTCAAAATAGCATAGAAATATCAAGAGAACATTGAAAATTGGATGAAATTGTGCAAATGTTGTGTTTAAAAATTGCGCAACACGGGTTCTAACAATTGTATTATTTTATTTTTCTTTAAGTTGTAATGAATTCTCAAATTTGAGAGTATGTTAATAGTAGTTATGATTTATCAAAAGAATTATTTATTCCAATGCCTAAAACCTTGTATACTTTATGTCACTTAGCCCTTACAACCCATTTGTGAAATTATTGTGATTTTGCTGAAATGAAGCATTGAGGTTTATGGATTATGTAACTTTCATTAATTCATATGGCTAGCAAGTATAAATACTATCAAATTACCTACATTAAAAATGCTACTTTAGAAACAGTACTGCACAGCCTGTAATCTATTGAAAGACAGTTGCAAAAATAGAGATTTTTGCTTTTGATAATGGAAAATACATAAATTGACACAACATACATGCCATACTGTAAAATATAATTCCATAATATTTTAAGTTTGTTTAACTTGAGCTTTGAGTAATGAAGTGGTGCTAATAATTGAGAGACTTCCAGTGCCTTCTCTGTGTCCAACTGACCTGTGATTTCCATGTAGTTTCACCAAGCAGTGCTGTAGTGAAAATGTCAGCCATTGCCACTGTTGTGATTTAGGGAAAAGATTTCTCTAGAAATTCCATCTCCTGGTAACTAGTTTGTGTTTTGTTATAATTTTTCTAAGTTTTCTCATGTTATCCAGAGTGAGTATATTCCTTTGACTGTAGAGAGTGAAGACAGTACAAAAATAAAAATGCAAATCATTTCAAAAGATGTTTAATGTCATCAATGTTTAATCATATATTTTATGTAGATCGAAGTACTTATAGTTGTATGCATTTTCTCTGCAAGTGGCTCAAGGGACCAATTCAGTGAATCAACATTGCCAGAAGAAGAATGTGCACAAAACACAAAGGAACATCAAAATAGTAGCAGTTGTATCCATGAAAAGGAAGCTTAGGGGACAGTGCACAGTGAGACAAAGAAGAAACCAACAAGGAGGAGGAACCTGAAGTGTTTTCCCATTGCCAAATACAAAATCTTAATTTCTCTTATGGACATCTGCCTGATGGTCCAGAATATTTTCCAACCTTGGAATTTTCTACAAGTTAACGAGAATCTTTGCTTCTTCTTGCTTTTTATTATTTTTCATTAATGTTTTTATTTTATGAAAATTGTATGCATGAGTATTGTATTTACATTCTCTTGATCCCTCCAAGTATTCCTCTAATGCCCCCCATGTACCCCCTTCCCACAATTTCTTGTCCTCTTTCTTATTATGTA
>NW_008343658.1:202229-217218 GCF_000622305.1 Nannospalax galili | reverse complement strand
TCAGCAACAGAGATTTACCATCAAGTTTTGGTGAGTAACCAAGAACTGGTCAATGTCAGAATTTCTTAAAGGTTTCTTGGTCCCCTGGCCAACAGCTTAAAAAGAAGTTTATTCCTAGCATTGAGCGTTTTATTTGTTAGCCTATGGTATCTGGTATGTATAATTTTCCCTTGTATGTATACAATTGTAAATACATACACATATAAATATATATATATATATATAATACACAAAATGTACTGAGTCTTTTCAGTGGTGCTTGTGTTTACACATATTTAGAGTTGTTCACTTGAGATTATATAATGTCTTAGATTCCACAAATGGTCAAGTGCAGAGAATAAGTGACTGTGAGGCATCTAGTCTAAGTGATACATCTGCAATCCAAACTCAACACTTAGGGCTCAGGGAACATTGTGGAAGCACGGGCAGAAAGATTGAAATAGGCAGAGAGACCAGGCAGATGCTGATAGCTAGAACATTCTAGATATGACAGGGAAGATACATCCATGAAATCTCCAGAGTATGGTACCCTAACAATAATGCATGACAAAACTAGCTGACATGCCAATTTGGTTTGAGAAAGTATCTCCTTGTTTTTAATATATCTACCTTTAAGAACTTTTATTATAATAATAGTCATGTTTTCTACTTTTTCTATCTGCTCAATCAATTTCTCAACAGCAACTGCAACTGAAGAGATTCTTGTTTTAGACAATTAATGTTAAGTTCATGTGCTGTGTATAATATTAGGAGTAACTTCCTTGAGAAGGACACAGTTATATATAGTTGTGTCCATGTAGGTTTATCTTTAAAGTTCCAATAACATTGTACTGATATGTAGCAAATCCTATTCAAAAACCTTAAAATAGAGCAAGGTTAGGGGTTTTACCTGTTTGTTTACATGCATTACAAGTCAGGTTTCCATACTATTCCACTATTGCTCAGTGACCTTAGTAATTTAACTCAACTTTATTGAGCATCAATTTATTCATAAAGAGGAGATAGCCTAATTTTTCCATGTAGTTATGAACAGTAGATGAGGTACCGTATAGAATACACATGCTCCAAAAGATGATAGGAGTAAGTGCTCTGTAGAAGAGTCAGTATTATTTAGAATATTATCAGATTTCTAATTTAAATAATAGTAATGGTGGGTAATTAAATACTCATTTTTAGGAATACTAGGGACAGAAAGTTTAAGCAGAATTGTGTAGGGTAATAAACCAGAATAGGGGTTAGTAAAGTTCATAGTATTCAGGGAGAAGGCTTCCATGTCAGTTCCAGCTCCATTGCTCCAAGTCTGAGTCTGAAGTGTGTCCTGCCTTCAGCAATAGGGTCTTAACTTCAAGTTCTTGGAGGCAATCAAGGTCTGTGGCAATAGCTTGTATAATTTTGGGAGTCTCCTGCACCACCCTGGTTAATAACTCAAAGGGAGGCTTCCCTTGTCTGGCACGGCTTCTTGCTATATAGCCTTCAGCTATACACATGGACTCATGGAGAGATACTGTATGTGTAATTTTTCACATACCTTCATGAAGGCTAGCTCTCAAAGTTTTGGAGAACACACTGCAAGGTGTTAAGGGAAAACATCAATTGATGGTCCAATCCCAGCTGTAAGGCCTAGTAATCAAAACAATGACAAGCATAGCAAACTATATTGGGTCTGTAGAGGCATTTTTATCTTTGAGGTAATCAACATCGTCCTAATTGAACTTAAAGCTCACTCAGCTGGATGGAACTCATGGAACTCATGTGGGTACATGGGTACTGGAAACATAGCCAAATACACATGACTGGACTGGAGAGGTCTTTTTTTTTAATAGGCATTTTTAAAATTTTACTTAAAATTTTTATTAAGCATTTAAAATATTTTACAATATTTCCCACTCACATCCACCCCCCCACCCATGCCCCCCCCTCACTGAACCCTATGCACTCTGCC
The DNA here is from genome assembly GCF_000622305.1 of Nannospalax galili. Classification (NCBI taxonomy): domain Eukaryota; kingdom Metazoa; phylum Chordata; class Mammalia; order Rodentia; family Spalacidae; genus Nannospalax; species Nannospalax galili. The sequence goes on along the minus strand of NW_008343658.1, from coordinate 215,276 downwards.
ATACGTGCTGAGTCCTATTCATTCAGGTGTTTGTACCCAAATGTCCTTCAGTGTAAATGTGTCCACTGGAGTCTAGTCAGCCCATCGAGTGGTCGTATGTAAGTCAAACACTCCCTCACCCAGCAGCAACCCGCCTCCTATTTCTCACCTCCTATTGGGCCTTTGTTTAATTGAATTGACATAGGTCCCACGTTCAATGCCGCTGCTGATGCAGGTGCACATGAGCAGGCCTCCATTGGCCTGGAAGCCTCCACCTCATACAGTCATGAACCAGCCCTGGCTCTTAACATCTTTCTGCCTCCTCTTCCTCAATGGTCCCTGAGCTGTGGGTGGGTGAGGTTCCATATAGGAGTCCTATCCTACCTCTACAGTCTCATTCTCAGAAACTTGGCCGGTTGAGACCTTCTATGTGTAAGGCACTCTGATGTACATGGAAGCCTCACTGGTGAGAGTTGAGGGATGCATTAGCCCTCCCCCCTACCCCTTATTCTGCTAAGTTCCATGAGCCTTGGTTCTAGGAATTCGACTGCAGATGTGTCACTTAGTACTGGGCATCTCCCAGGTGTATGTTCTCTGTGCCTGACCAGATGTGCAACTCTGCTGTAGCCTCCATCTGTTGCAAAAGGATGATGTTTCTTTGATGAGTGCTGTACAGCATGTTATTTGCTCTAAGGGAAGTCTCTTCTATCTCGCACTGTGTTCCCTTCCAAACAGCTTCTATGTATAGGTATGCATTAATGTTCAGACAGTCTACGTGCATTTCTCACAGGTTTCTAGGGCATCACTCTTCCATCTAGGTTTTCTAGTGCCCCGAGATTCACTCATCTCTACTCTTTTCTCTCCCATCTGGCCTCACTCCCCCCTTCCTTGCTAGGCACTGTGCCCCCATTATTCCCACCCTCCCCCAATATCTCCGTACTCCCACCATCTTTCTATCCCCCCATAACCATGGTCCCTTGCATGTCCTTCCCTCCTCTCCTTCCTGCCAATTACTCACAATTTTTCCACCTCCCTCAGGCAGCATCTGTTCCCTACTCTCTCCCTTTCACCTTTACCTCCATGTATCCTTTCCCTTTACCTGGGTCCTGGTGTTACTTCAGACTTTATATACTCACAAGTAAGGGACTGGTGCTACAATCCACAACTGAGGAAACACACATCATTTGCTTTTCTGCATTTGTGTTACTTCACTTAATATAACACACACTAGCTCCACATATTTAGCTGAAAATTTCATAATTTCATCTTTTCTTGCTACTGAGTAGAACTCCACTGAGTAGATGTACCATATTTTTAATAAACATTTGTCAGTTGAGAGACATTTAGGTTGTTTCCATTTCTTAGGTAGTGTGAAGAGAGCAGCAACAAACATGGATGTACAGGTACCTCTATATTATGATGAGTCCTTAGGGTGTACATCAAGGAATGGTATCACTGGATCATATGGTAGGTTCATCTTTAGTTTTTTGAGGGTTCTCCACACTGATTTCCATAGTGGTTGCACGGGTTTGCATTCCCACCTGCAGTGAATGAGTGTTCCTCTTCCTCCACATCCTCTCCAGCAGTTGGAGTCTTTCTTCGTCTTGGCCAATCTGACTGGGGTACTATGAAATTGAAAGTGGTTTTGAATTGCATTTCTGTAGTTACTAAGGATGTTGAGCACTTTTTAATGGCTCTTAGCCATTTTTATTTCTTCACTTGAGAACTCTCTGTTTAGGTCTATTGCCCATCATTTTTTGGGGGTCATTTAATCTTCTTATTCCTTCCTTTTTGAGCTCTTTGTATATTCTGGATGTTCATCCTCTGTTGGATATGTATCTAGTGACCATTTTCTCCCACTCAGTGGGTTTCCTCTTTCCTTCCTTAGTTGTTTCTTTGGCTTTACAGAAACTTTGTAATTTAATGAGGTCCCACTTACTGATTTTTGACCTTAGTGTCTGAGCAGCTGGTATCTGGATTAAAGAGCCCTTTCCTATGCCTATATCTTGGAGGGTGCTGCCTATGTTGTCTTCTAACATTTTCTGAGTTTCATGTTTTATATTGAGGTCTTGGATCCATTTGGAGTCAACTTTTGTGCTGGGTTAAGGATAAGGGTCAAGTTTCATATTTTTACAGGTGAAGATCCAGTTTTGCCAGCACTATTTGTTGAAGATGCTATCTGTCATCCATTGTGTGCTATTAGCACTTTTGTCAATTATCAGGTGGCTTAAATTATATGAATTCATGTTTGGCTCCTCTATTGTGTTCCCTTGATCTATGTGTCTATTTTTGTGCCAGTACCATGCTGTTTTCTGAACATAGCTCTGTAATAAATTTGAGCTCTAGTATGGTGATCCCCCCAGCATTGTTCTTTTTGCCCAAGATTGATTTGTCTATATGAATTCTTTTGTGATTCCATATGAATTTTAGGATTATTTTGTCAAGCTCTGTGAAGAATATCAGGGATATTTTGATTGAGATTGCATTGAATGCATAAATTGCTTTTGGTAAGATTGTCATTTTCACAATATTGATTCTACCAATCCATGAGCATGGTAGGTCTTTCCATCTCCTAGTGTCTTCCTCTATCTCTTTCTTTAAAGTTTTGAAATTTTCATTGTAGAGATCTTTAATGTCTTTGGTTAGATTTATTCCTAAATTTTTTTGAGGCTGTTGAGAATGGGAGGGTTTTCTCTAGTGATTTTTCTGTTTGTTTGCTATTGGTATATAGAAAGGCTACTAATTTTTTAAGTTGTAATTTTGTATGCTGCTACTTTACTGAAAGCATTAATCAATTCTGTTTTCTAGTGGAATTTTGGAGACCTCATATGTATAATATAGTGTCATCTGAAAATAGGGATAATTTTACCTCTTCTTTCCAATTGGTACTCCTTTAATTTCCTTCTCATTTTGTATTACTCTAGCAAGGTTTTCAAGCACTATATTGAAAAGGAGTGGAGATAGTGGACAACCCTGTCTGGTCGCTGATTTTATTGGGGATGCTTCCAGGTTTTTTCCATTTAGGTTGATGTTGGCTATGGGTTTGTCATATACAGCTTTAATTTTCTTGAGTCAAAAGCCTTTTCTGCATCTATTGAGATGATAATGTGGTTTTTGCCTTTGAGTCCATTTATATGAATAATGATGTTTATTGACCTGAATATATTGAACCATCCCTGCATCTCTGGGATAAAACCTACTTGATCATTGTGGATGATCTTCTTGATGTGTGTCTGTATACAGCTTGCAAGTATTTTGTTGAGACAGGATCTCCCTGTATCCCCAGCTGACCTGGAATTCACTATGTAGACCAGGCTGCCTCAAACTCACAGAGATCCACCTGCCTCTGCTTCCCAATTGCAGGGATTAAAGGCATGCGCCACCACACCTGGCAAAATTTTTATTATTTTATATGTATGAATGTATTTTATTTTATGTGTATGAGTGCATGTGTGTAAGTGCACCCATGTCATGGACTGCTTGAGGAGGTCAGAAGAGGATGTCAGATCCCCTGGAACTGGAGTTATGGACAGTTGTTAGCTGCCATGTGGGTGCTGGGAATTGAACCCAGGTTCTCTGCAGGAGAAGCCAGTGCCCTTAACCACTGACCCATCTGTCTAGCCTACAGGTCTTAAAGAAAACCGCAATGCTGTCACATCCCTAGACAAATGTAATTTCTTACTATGTGCTAAATATGGATCCTTATATTTACAGAGGAATACGCCAATCACCACTAATCAAAGAAACTTCTTTTGCAACAGATGGAGACATTACAGAGTTCCAAAATTGGTCACACGCACAGAATAAGTGTCTATGAAATGTCCAACCCTAAGTGACACATCTACAATGGATCCTCTATACCTAAGTGTCACAGAAGGTAGTGGAACAATAGGTAGAGAAAATACTAATGGTGTGTCTTGACTGTCATTAATGAAGCTCCCCCATGCAACAGACGGCAATGAAAACAAAGTTCCACAAATGGCCAAAGTGTAGAGAAAAAGAGTCTGCAGAGTGGGTCCTTGAACAGGACTCCTATGTTAAGTCTCACACACCCAGTGCTCAGGGCCATTGCAGAAGAGAGGGCCAAAAGACTGTAAGAGCCAGGGGAAGAGGTATGCCTATATGGAAATAGATTCTTACAGGCTCCTGGGTCCTTGCATATGAACTTATAACAATGGAGACAGCATACATAAGACCCGTGTAAACTCAAGCAGACAAAAACCCAGCATGGAACTGTGAACATTGGCAGCAAGCTCTAATCTTAAGTGAAGAGCTATTGGGCATCTGATTACTGCTGGGTGAGGAAGAACTGATCTTCTTTAAAAGAGTGACTCTAGATAGGCTGAGTAGACCCCAGTGGATGAACTTGCACCGAGAAACATCTGGGGACATTAAGTTGACTCAATAGGCCTTAACATAAATAACAGAATGCATAAAATCCAGTGGTGTGGGCTATTAGAAGGGGCCAATGAGGAAGGGAGTATAAAGGGTATTAAAATATTGTGTCTGAAATACATAAAAATTCATAACTATATAAATTTTAAAATATAATACAATACTAAAAATAAAATAAAAACAGAAAAAAATACCATATGGAAACATACTCTCTTGCAACAAAAATTATATTAAACATAATTCCTATAAAAGTATGTTGAATGATACCTTGCATGGGTGGAAAAAGATGTCCCCCAAATAGACTCCTGTGCCAGGAGAAAGACACTCTTAAGTTTTTGGTAAGGAAGGGCACAAAGTCCTCCAAATAATATGGTTTTGTCACTCCTTTTGGTTGCCTACCAGAATTATTTTTCAAGATCTTACTGCTGAAACCTTGGATTCTTGATATATAGAAATCAAGCTGGGACTGAGCTGAAAGCTTTGCCTATGCAGGTTAGCTTTAAGAGTACTGGAGAGTACCTGCTTGTGAAGTACTGGAGTACCTGCCTGTGAATCCTACACTCCTCTATACCAACTTACAAGACAAAATATGTTCACTTGTGCAATAGCGGCATTACTGTTAACGAGGATAACCAACTGCTTTCTGCTTGGATTTGAGACCTAATCCGCAGGAAGGAATGAATGACTGGTTACTATGTGCCTGGCCATAGACCAATGACAGGGAAATTCTTGAACCTACAGGAGAACTGAACATAGTTGCTTTGCTAAATTGACATAATGTAAAGCTACCTTTACTCTTTATGTTCATACCCAGAGACAAACTACTCATAGCATTAATCATAGAAGATTCCTTTTCCAGTGAAACATGGTGAACATAGAAGCACACAGCTCAATAAGGTAATAAGAATAAGTGATGGATGAGTGCTCATCCCTGAACAAGACAGTTGTACTATTCCCTCTAACTATCAAGGAATATCTCAAAGATGTGACTGAGGGAATTAAGAGCTGGTTGTGAAATGTCATGTTCTAAGTGAGATACAGACATTACAATCATGAACTCACAAAAGTTGCAGATGCATGTCTTCCATATGCACAAATTAGCTCATCAACAATCAGACATGGTTGAAGAGTGGGCTCGGGCATCTGTCACACTCGCTGTTGAAATATTTTTACCTGATAGATTCAAGGACAGGATTAAATCACTGCCTTTGTTTTTGCACCCACTAGTGAGCCAACCAATCTCCAAAGGACAGTAACAGTCCAGTGGTCAACCAGATCAATGTGATAAAACTAAATGGGTCATTAAACAAAACCAGAAGTTACAAATTTTGCAAAGGGCTTGTACGATTGAGGGCATGTTGATAAGGCTAGGATTGAGAGAGAAAAGAGTGAGGGAAGAGACTAAACAGAATGAATTATATACATACATGAAATTATCAAATAGTAAAATAATTAATAAATAAAATACAGATAAATAGGCAAGGAAGAGGGTGCAATTATTAGCTGTAGAAGCCTGATAACTTGAGTTTGATCCCTGGAACTAAGGTACAATACATTGTAGACTTGTAAAACTGGGTATCACACATGATTGAATCACACCTAGGAAATAGAAAATATGAACTTCACAGTATTTATAAGTCCATTGTATGAATGTGAAGAGTTAGACATATAAGGTCATGGCAAAAACAATAACACATATTTTAGATATTTAATATATATCATATATTTTCATATTAATAGTATAAAATACAGACTTTAGAAAATTATATTTATTTAAACAATGTTTATTCCTATAGCAGAGTAGAAAATATTTTTATTATTATTAAAAAATAACCAGAAAAAAGATTTGCATACTACAGCAACTGTATTTCTTTTCAGAATTGTAAAATACACTGAGAGCTAGGGCTCAGACCTGGGATTCCAGCTACTCTGGAGGATGGAATTCAAGAACAGAGATTCAGGGAAGCCCAGGATACATTAAAAAAGAAACAGATGTAGCTGTGGTCAGTAGAAAATAATAGAAGATTAAAAAAATTCATTTCTTCTGCATTTAATTGTTATAATGGCATATGTGATGATATATACTTTTATTAGCTTCTGTAAAACACTGCTTTATGAACAAAATGTTTGCAGGCTTATTTCTCTTGCTGGTTCCTCAACGTATAAATAAAAGTGTTCAACATGGGAGCAGCTACTGCTTTGGTCAGTGACATCCTTTCTCTTGCAGAAGGCTTCACATAGATAAATATGAAACTTCCATTAGACATGGAGATGACAACCATGTGAGAGGAACAGGTGGAGAAAGCCTTTTTCCTCTGACTGGCAGATGGGAATCTCAGAATGGTGCTGATGTCACAGATGAATGGCAGGATTACTAATGCCAATGTGAATAGCAAAGTAATGAAAGCAAAATAAAACAAATCGTCTCTAAAAACCACGTATCTGAACATGACAGTTGCAAAATGGGGAAGTAGTCACAGGAGAAGTGATCAGTGACTTTGGAGGCACAGAAGTCTGGCTTGAGGACCATCAAGAGTGGTAGGAAGACAGTCAGAAATCCTGCCAGCCAGGAGGTGAGGACAAGAACGGAGCAGACTTTCTGATTCGTGACGATGGTGTAATGCAGCGGCTTGCAGATGGCAACATAGCGATCCTAAGACACAGCAGTTAGAAGAAAGAATTCAGACACTCCCATAGAGATGAAGAAAAATAACTGAGCCAAGCAATCGTTATAGGAAATGGTCTTGACTTTAGTAATTATTGACCCCACAAACCTGGGGATGGAAACACAGGTGAATATAATTTCTAAGTAGGAGAAATTCTGGAAGAAGAAATACATAGGAGTCTTTAACTGAGAGTAGCAAGGTGAGGATGATGAAGATTAGGTTTCCAGCAACACTTAATATGTAAGTTATTGATAAAAAGGTGAAAAATACACCCTGAAGCTCTGGGTTGTCTGATATGGCCAAAAGAACAAGCTCTGTAGTCACAGAATGGTTGTTCATACTGATTTACACTTCTAATAAAAATATATTAGTGAAAAAGAAATCAGAGTTAACAGTGCAACGGAACTCCAAATTTTAAATACTGATGTCACTATCTACAATTAAATGTTGTAACGACTCTCTTTCCCTGTACAAATTACTGCAACATCTGTTCATTCTAGTTCAACAGAAGCCATGTGGGCATACTATATAGAAAAGGAAAAATGTGTGTAGATATATGTTTAAAGACACTTCAAAAATATTTTGCATGAAATCTCTACTCATAAAAACATTTCTATATATGCATTATGACTTTGGCTTACAGATTTCTGTTACAGTAATGATTCCACCTGTAATTTGAATATTTTTAAATTGTACTTTCCAAGATTGTATGCTTTATGGCTCAAACATCTAATACTTAATGTTAATTCTGATGCTATTTGATAATTTATACAACTTATTGTTTAAAATGATGAGAAAATAAAAATTACAGTGAAAAAAATTAGGATAGTTTTTATTTTTACATATATTCTTTTATATATTATTGTAGAAACACATATTGACAATCACAAAATGTGGGGCTAGCTTTTATAAACTTTGTTATAAAGGAGAGAAAAATTAATCATCGATTTAGAGGTGAGAAACACACTGTAACACACTGCTGCAGTTATAAAATTTTTGTGCCTACTATTTACTTAACAATGGTCTTTTAAAATATTTATTTTGGGGGTTAGAGAGATGACTCAGCAGTTAAGAGCACGGGCTGTTCTTGTAGAGAACCCAGATTTGGTTCCCAGCACCTAATGGCTGCAGATAATTGTCTTATTCCAGGAATCTGATGTCCTTTTCTGACCACTGTGGGCAATGTATGACACAGATGCACTAACATACAAGCAGGCAATACACTTATACACATAAAGTAAAATATAAATAAATAAAATACTTCAAAATATTCATTTTATGTTTTAACATTAATTTTCCTAAAAACAAAAAGAAAGTCATATGGAAAATTTTTCAGGTGCCAAAATATAGCATTGCCTGACTTCCTAAATATTAACTATATACAATAAATATATTTTGATAAGAAAATAAATTGATTTCTTTGTAATATCTTTTATGCCTCCATAAGAATAGAAACATGGCTAGGAAGTGGACTTCAAAACCTTCCCTCATAGATAAAGATAATTCTTTAATTCTCAGGGAATTAAATGATGAATCATTTCCAAGTTCTGTGGGAGATCAAGATTTAATAACACACAAGAATTAAACAACTTTACTTCTATGGCCACTGTAAATCCCTGAGAGATGAGTATGAAGAAACAAGGAAAGCACACAGAGGTTAACTCAGACACTACAATGCTGTTATATTTGTCTGGAAAGTTCAACAATGTAGGGAAGTAAAAGCATTGTAAATCCATCAGCTAATGCAATCAGCTGGATTTCCCTTAGGCCGAACTTAATTTTCCCAATAAGCACATGGACTATTCTGTACTTGGGAGATCATTTATTGTCAATTCCCTTGTGATTGGTTATATCTAGGAATGCACTATTCAACAAAGGACCTTTTATTGAGGGAAGTAACTATGTATTATCAATCAACACATCCCTTGAATAGAGAGAAGACTGAATAACTAATAGAAGTACTTAAAGATTAAAAAAAAATCAGTGAACCCTATATACTGAAAGTGAGTATATAGCATGGTGAATGCACTATGGAAATGTACATGGTTGTTTCTAAGAAAAATAAAATAAAACTAACATGTGACTCAGTCATATCACCCCAAAGCATACACCCAAAGGACAATAAATGCTACAATAGAAGGACTTGTACATTATTGATGCTCTATTCACAATAAGAGGGAAATCCACTAGTTTATTGTATATCAATAGATGAATGTGTGATGCATACACAATATGGAATTTATTTAGCCAAACAGAAAAATCAAATAATTAAATTTTTAGGATAATAGGTGGATAAGGAAATTAGTATATTTTGTGTGCTAAATCAGACTCATAAAGATAAAATCACATGCTCTCTCTTAAGGCATGCCTCAGATCTATCTATCTATCATCTATCTATCATCTATCTATAGATAGACATCTGTGTGAATGCAGGCCATGAAAGTACAAAGGGAACTATGAGAAGAGGAAAAGGGAAAATTCATTTTTAGAAAATGGAAGGTGGTATCAGAATCTATGTGACATGAAATTGGAAATGGTACTAATGTGGATGGAAGGGTACATTCTAATTGGCAGGGTTGGGAGAGAAGAGGCAGAGAGGACCAAAATTATGCAAATTATGCATTAAAATGCAACAATGAAACCAATTACTTTGTGGTCTTGTTGAAAAGTTTACTGAAAAATAAACGTAATATATAATAAGAAACACAGTGACAGACAGGAGAAACCTCCTTTCAAATTGTTGGTTAGGGTAGCCTAAGAGACTCCAAAAATAACAGAGGCCTTAATTTCCTCCCAGAACTTGAAGCTGGAACTGAGCTTGAAGCGTCCTCCATGAAGACTAGCTCTCATAGTATCAAAAGGTTCTATGCAAGCTGCCAAGGGAGAAATATTAATCAATGGTCTAAAGCTTACTAACCACAACAGTGATCAGCACGACAAACTATCTCTATGGGCACAGTAATTCTACTTTTATGTTTGGGAAATTAACAGCTCTCTAATTAGATTTAAAGCCAGCTCAGTGGGAGGGAACCCATGTGTGGTGCTATAAACATAGCCAAATGCACAAGGGTGGAGGGATCATAGATCCTAGAGAAGAACCTACATCTGTCACATCCCTAGAAAAATGTAATTTCTTACTGTATGCTAAACACGTGTCCTTATATATTACAGACAAGTATACCTCTTACCAGTCACCAAAAAAAACTTCTTTCTGCAACAGATGGAGACTATTACAGAGTTCCAGAACCAGTCAGATGCAGAGAATATGTCTGTGAGATGCCCAGTACTAAGTGACACATCTGCAAAGCAACCTGCACACCTAAAGGTCATGGAATAGAGAGGAATAGGGACAGAGAGAATATTAATGTATCTCTCATCTCTCACCAGCAAAGTTTCCTCAAGCAACAGATGCTGATTAATACAGAAAGCCACATCTCCCCAAAATGTAGAGAATAAAAGTGAGTGTCCTTGATAGGACTCCTATATTAAAACTCACCCAACCCAGGGCTTAGGGACCATTGTAGAAGAAGGGGCAGAAAAACTATAAAGAAGTAATAGTGGATGACCACAAGGAGAGTTTTCTTGGTGGCTGGGAACTTGCTTATATACTCTTATGTCAATGGTGACAGCAGACACAAGACCCATGTAAAGTCAAACCAGACAAAAACCCAGCATAGAACTGTGGAAACGGGTAAGAATCCCTAACTTTAGCTGAGAAACTATTTATCACTGCTGGGTGAAGAAGAGTTGGTTTTCTTTAAGGGAGTGGTTTTCCAGATAGGTTGACCAGGCTACAGTGGATGGACTCACACTGAGGGACATGTAGGGACACAAACTTGACTTGATGGACCTCAACATATAGGATAGAATGCATGAAACTTGGTGGGAGAGGGCTATGGAGGCAAATATGGATGGAGGTCTAAATGTGATTAAGATATATTGTATGAAATGTACAAAAATTCAATAAAAATAGAGAAAAATAAATCATTTTTAAAACAAAAATATTTTAAATGTCTTTAGTTTTTAAAAAAATTAAAAATTGTGTGTGATGTGATATGCAAATGGCACAATAATCTAAGAGATTACTGTGACATATATAAGAAATGGTCATGGCTATATTTAAAACTTGGCTTTCATTTTATTCAAAATTTCAAATTATAAAGTTAAAATACTATAATTCAGTCTGCAAGACAATTCTTATATATATTCACTCAGAAAAAAAAAAGTTGTATTTACCCAGTTAAGCAATTTTTTGTGCATTTTATGTGCTTTTATAAATTTTATAGATGATTGAAATTATGCAGTTTTACTACACAAAATGCTCTGGAGGTTTCCTTTTTTATTTTTCATTTAATAATTAATACTAGTAATTAATATTACTCTTGTTCAATCTTTGATAGCAATGTCATAGAGTTGAAGAGAATTCATATAATTTAATAGTTTAGTTAGGGTAAAGTAAGAGTTTAGCAAGGTATATATTTTAAAGTTTTTTGTATTTTCTAAAATAAATATTTAATGCATATTATTATTTCTTTTCAATGAATTATCTATGAAACATTCATTTTCCATTGTTTTTGTCATATTTAATAACAGATATATTAATTTAATAAACAGATATATTTGTGTTTATTAATATGTACTTTCTGAATTAATTTTTAAGTTAGTATACTGAACATTGAGTTTATTACAGGACGTCATTATTCTTTCTTCTCATATCCCTCCACATTGCACTCCCTCATCCTTTAGCTTCATTCTGTCCTGTTCTACTCCTTTGCCCAGCCTATCTCCTTTCAGCTTTCATGTGAAATGTATTCCATTACCCTTCCACTTCTGTTGTTGTTTGCTTTCTGTTGCTATGATTAAACATTGTGACCCAAAATCTTGAAGGAGCAAAGAGTTTTTTTGACTTATATTTCAAGGTCAGAGACTTCATGATTGAGAGAAGTCAACGGAGGAGTTCTGTCATGAACTGAAGTAGAAACCCTGGAAAAATCCTCTTATTAGCTTGTTCTCTGGCTCACTCACAGCTAGCTTTCTTTGACAGGCTTGGCCCAACTGCCTAGGGCAAATGTTGCCTAAATTTGACTGGTCCTGGTCAAATCAATCATCAGTCTAGACAAGCTCTCATAGACATGGTCACAGGGGCAGTAAAATTTTCAATTGAGTTTCCTCTTCCAGGGTGACTCTAGGTTCTGTCAAATAGAAAATAAAAATTTTCCAGCACAATTACCCTCCTTTCAATACCACTCTACCCTTAGATCTACTCCTCCCCTCTTATTTCCACTTAGTTTCATGATGCAGTTATGTATATAAATACATTATATATATGTATATATATATATCCACATAAGGCATTTTAAAATCAGTATTTCACATATGAGAAATAATACATACTTGTCATGTTAAGTCTGGTATTTCATTTAACTTATGATTTATTGTTTCAGCGGTTTTCCTTTCCAACCCCTGCTGCAAACCCAGGCTACAGCCACCTGATGACCCACTAGAATTCTGCACCTCCTTGCCAAAAAGGTCAACCCAAGCTAATGCATGTGAATATTGGCTAGATCCTTGTGCACTTTCTACAAAGTTCTGATACTCTGAAATAAAAGTAGCTCTACAAGGCCTTTTTATTCCTGTGGTCAGAAGCTGCACCATGCCCTAGCTGAGCTAGGACAGCTTCTGTTACTCAATTCGCCTATCAACACTGACTGGCCCCAATCCTGAAACACAAGAACTCTCCACCTGATCTAAAACCTGTGAAGTTGTGGTAACAACAAATAGAGATCCAAAGGTCCACAAGAGAAAGGTGGAACTGATATACAAAAGACACTACCAATAACTGAACTCCAAATTCCCAGATCTTATCCTAAAAGCACATACTCAAAAAAAACAAAGAATAAGGAAAAACCAAGACAATATGTCTCCTGCAAAAAATAGTACTCCAACAGTAATATCCCCTGAGGAAATAAATTTACATGACACACAAAACAGTGAGTTTGAAATAACA
>NW_008343658.1:197182-200382 GCF_000622305.1 Nannospalax galili | reverse complement strand
GAAAACAAATTCATCCATCACTTTAGTACAAGAGCTGGTTATCTCCCTTGGCTCCAGATGGGCACTACAGTATTGGAGACCAATATTTGAAGTCTTACATCTGAGAAGCACTTTCTGGTTATGAATAAAATCATCAGTGAGAAATCATTGTCTAAGTAACTTTTTATATAGAATCAATCCAGTCTGGGGAGTATAATCCCTTGAACTCTTAAGGAAATATGTTGATGACTTTATTCTTTGGTTATACTTTCCTTTGGGGTGTTTAAGACCATACAGTTGGCACAAATAATTTATTTTTACACTTAAGGCCATTTGATTATCTGTTCCTCAGGGGTCACACGGGCTTGGGAGGAGCTCCTGGCTACTTTCTTTTACCAGTTCCGTCTATGTGAAGAAGTTTGGTTGATTTCTGATCAGGTATAAATTGATAATTTGTGTATACTTCAGGGTCCCACTTTGATTTTTTTAATTGGAGTGACTGAGTTATTCCAGGCTAGTTTGGTATTCTACCTGAGCAATCAGAACTATAACTGATCAACGTTTAGATTTTGAATGAGTAGGTGGGTTCTAACTAGCTCAGCAGTGTTCATGAACAAGAGCAGTAGGTTCCACTCCTAGGCCCACAGAGAAGAGGTGCTGATGTGATTTCATTTTTATTATTGCTTCAAACTTTCTGTTTGTGAGAGATATAATGTATATTGTCACCATTTATTGTATTGGGTGTATCCCACAGATTCTTGTATGGTCTGTTTTGATTTCATGTGCATCAATGTATTTTAAATACATTCCCAGATTTCTATGACTCAGTTTTTGTTGAGTTGTTCAATTCTCATGTGTTTGTATAGTGTTTTCAGATTCTATTACTGTTGATTTCTAGTTTTATTGTATTGTGATCTGGTAATATGTAAGTAGTTATTTTCATTTATTTGGGCTAGTATATGGCCAACTTAGAAAATGTTCCTTATGATGAAATGAACACACACACACACACACACACACACACACACACACACATATACTGCAATTTTGGGGTGGAATATTTTTTAGATGTCTGTTAAGTTTATTTGATATTTTATTAAGCCGGTTTTTGAGATATGCTTTACTTGTGTAGCTGAGGCTAGACTCAAACTCCCAATTCATCTCTAGCTATTTTTTAACTCAGAATCCTTCTGGCATAGATTCCCCAATCCTGAGATTACATATGTGCACCACCACACCTAACTCTCAGAGTGTAATTTGATTCATAATTTTAGTAGAATCCTTGTATATTTCATATAGAATATCTCAAGCAATCTTAATCATCTTTATACCTCTGTCCCCACTGGCACCCTCCCATAGCCTCCCCACTGGAGCTCATATGCTTTGTCATCCATGTTAAGGCCCACTGTGTCAGGTCAGTGTCCCCAAACATTCCCTAGTGTAAGTCCAACCACTGAGGTCTAGTCAGCCTATCTGGAGTCTCCTGTTTTAAGAAGGTCAGATCTTCCTCACCTAACAGTAATCAGTTGCCAGTATTTCTTCAGCTAAGATTGGGGTCTGCTGTTCATTTCTCCAGTTCTATGCTGGGATTTTGTCTGCCTGAGTTTGCACAGGACTTGTGTATGCTGACACTATTGCCATAGAATCGTCTGAAATTTTTAAATGGATTTTATAGCCTGGATGATCTATTATTGACAGTGTAGCAATGAAATCAGTCACCTAGAATTATATACTGGTGCCTCTTCCCTCCCTAAAGTTTGTTTTATAAAATTAGGTGTTCCAACATTTGGAGCCTATGTACAATATTGCAATCATTATATATTGATGAATTATTCCTTTGATCAATATACAGTGACCTTATTTTTTATTTTAATGAATTAACGTTTTACAGTGCCTCCCTAGTCTTGGAAGTCATTATGTGGACCAGGATGACCTCAATCTCAAAGAGATTCATCTGCCTCTGCCTCCTGAGGGTTGGGATTAAGGATTGTGGCACTGCACATTGCAACCTTTTCTTTTAAAAAAAAAAAGAAACTGATTTAATTTCAATGTCTATTTTTTGGATAAAAGTACAGATACTCATGCTTGCTTTGGGATTCCATTTACCTAGGCTATTTTCCCATTTTCACTTTCAGTTTGTGTTTGTCCTTGTATGTGACATGGATTTCTTGTAGTTAATCCTTTTGGGTCTATTTTTAAAATCTTTTCAGCCAGTTCAGTCTGTGTGGTTTTTGGTAGGAGTATTAAGACCATTTGTATTCAGAGTTATATTTAAAAATTAGTGTTTGCTCCTATTTTTTCCTAACCAATCACTTTTGAGTGGATTTGAAATCTGCTTCACAAGATTGAGCCATGCCTGACACTTATATCGAGCATAGAGCCTGTGGTCAGAAAGATCACAGGCCATTGGGGAGAGCCTAATACTATTATTATGTTAAATAGATATAGTATTAAACCAACTCCTAATGACTTATTCTTATACCATATAGAATAATGTGTCTTTCCGTTCTCACCTGAAAGCTTCCTCATACAGGGGATGGTGATTAACACAGACTGAAAACTAGCCAAAATGCAGAGAATAAGAGACTGCACAGTGCTTAACCCTGAATAGGACACCTATATCAAACCTCTGTCTTCCATGGCTCAGGGATCATTGCAGAGGAGGGGGCAGAATGATTGTAAGAGCCTGAGGGGGTAAAACAAACTTTTCCCAGGCAGCTAGGTAGTTGGCCATATGAACTCACATCAATGATGACAAGCATGCGCAAGCTCCATGTAAACTCATGTCAGACAGAGTCCCAAGCATGGAAGTGGGGAGGTGGGTAGGAGGCCTCAGCCCTAGCAGAGGAACTATTGGCAATCAATGGCTGCTGGGAGAGGAAGAGCTAGTTTTCTTTAAGGGTGTGATGCTGTATAGGTTGCCTATGTTTGGTGGATGGACCCACATTGAAGAGCATTTGGGGATACAAGAATGACGTGATCAGCCAAAGTTACATAAATATTTCAGACTACATGAAATCAGGTGAGGATTATGGAAGTTGGTAAAGATAGGAGAAATATCTAAATACAATAAAAAATGTATGAAATTTGCAAAAATCCAATTGAAAATAGGAAAAAGGTAAAAAATACCGTGTCTTCAGCTGCTGGAGGAAGTGCGCCTCC
Organism: Nannospalax galili; assembly: GCF_000622305.1. NCBI lineage: Eukaryota > Metazoa > Chordata > Mammalia > Rodentia > Spalacidae > Nannospalax > Nannospalax galili. The sequence continues at coordinate 197,241 of NW_008343658.1, read as the reverse complement.
TGATTCTGCAGTCAGTGAGCAGAGGAAAGGCGTGTCCAAAGGAGGCTTCCAACTGCACG
>NW_008343658.1:196363-197055 GCF_000622305.1 Nannospalax galili | reverse complement strand
CTCATGATTTTGTTTATTCTGGACATAAGAGTTTTCTACCTCCTGTAAAACTCACCTAACAGATTAATTCCTTTCATTTGTGCTTATCAACGAACAACTTTACATCTGCTTTAATTCTGAAGGAAAACTTTGCTACAAGAACCTTGGTTAGCATCTTTTCAGCATTTCAAATACATTAGTTAATGCCCTTTTAAGCTTTATATTTTCCACTGAGGAGTCTGTGTTAGTATAATGCGTTTGCCATCTAATGACTTGGCATCTCTGTCTTACAGATTTGAAGTTTGTCTTGTATTTTTGGTAATTTGTTGGAGACCTCTGTTATGCAAAGTAGAAGTCCCTTCACGACCAGACAGCTCATGCAGCTCGGGATCATGTGCTGAGGGCTCCTTTCATAGCAGGGTGTCTTCCTGGCACTTTTCCTGACTCTCGTGCTAGTATAATGCGTTTGCCATCTAATGACTTGGCATCTCTGTCTTACAGATTTGAAGTTTGTCTTGTATTTTTGGTAATTTGTTGGAGACCTCTGTTATGCAAAGTAGAAGTCCCTTCACGACCAGACAGCTCATGCAGCTCGGGATGATGTGCTGAGGGCTCCTTTCATAGCAGGGTGTCTTCCTGGCACTTTTCCTGACTCTCGTTTTGAAGTGTCTGCCACAAATGCCATAACATAAACATGGCCTTTGGCTCTGAAA
>NW_008343658.1:190879-191408 GCF_000622305.1 Nannospalax galili | reverse complement strand
GACTATGTCCTGAAACAAGTCTAACTTTCTTCCCTTTCACCACCTACCCCAATGCCTACCTGTTTCTTTTGTGCATACAGCAATAGATTTTTGCTGACAACAGTACCAGCTACCACCCTTCTCTACCCAGGAACAGAAAAAGATTTCACTGACTTTCATCTAAGTGGATTCAAACACCTGGCTAACTATTACATTTCAGGTGTGAGAAGCTTTTTCTCCTATACAGATGCTAGCAGAAAGAAGATCTTCCTCCCCCCGCTGGCAGAGACCGAACTTACATTCTATGCTGGAGGCGTTGTTATGGCGACAGACTACAACAAGCTGTGACATCAGTGACTGACAGCCTGAAGTTTCTCCAACAGCAAATGAAGTTTCTCACCCGAACTGTACTTCACAATAAAAGAACATTGGGCTTGATAACTGTCGGACATGGGGACTATATGATATTGGGAAGAAAGATACTGTTTCTTTGTAAATGAATCAAATGTTGTTGAAACCAATGTTAACACTCTCAAAACTTTGTAATCTA
>NW_008343658.1:188780-190322 GCF_000622305.1 Nannospalax galili | reverse complement strand
CTTAACAGACAGAGAGCTAGGTCGCAGAAAGCTGTGACACAGAGAGCTGGGTCACAGAGCTGCTGAATTACTGAGAGCAGAGACACTTAATAAAGCTGTAACACAGACTAAGCCGAGTCTTGAGTCCTGTGCCTTACTACCGGCGACGTAGCCTCTCTGGGGGCTGCACTCCCTCGTGACTGCCTTGCAGACATTCTAGCTTTCACTGTCCTCATACTCTTCCCGTGGGGTTCAGTGGCCAGTGGACCTCGCATCCTGAGGAAAAGTACACGGGTGGAAAAGGAACAGGATCCAGCTGGACAACGCTCCAGTCGCAGAGAAGCTGTCAGCACCAGAGCGGTGGACAGCGACCTATCTGCTGCCGCTCCCAGAGATGCCTGTGGCCAGAGCCGTGCGGCAAGTTGTGGACAGCGACCTATCTGCTGCCGCTCCCAGAGATGCCTGTGGCCAGAGCCTTGCCGTGACTCGCCAGGTGTGGCGGGCGCCCCGAGATCCAGGGGCCCAGAGCGACCCCGAGATACCCGCACACACCACGCCTGAGGCCCATAGAGACACGGAGAAGCCCGCGGGGCCTGACCTGCCTTCCTCCAGACGCACGGCGGGGGAGCCTGCGGACCTGCCGTGCCATTCCAGGAGTGCGCCCAGAGAGCGCGCGCACCATAGTAATTTAATTACGATATGCCATAGGAAAGTTCTTCTGAGGTCAAGTATATATAAGGTTCTATATTCTTTCTACACCTGGATTTCCATTTCAATCCCCAAATTTGGGATGTTTCTTGTAGCATTTCTATATCATTAAGTGATAGGTTTTCTAGTTTGTCTATTTTGATTGTGCTGGTGTTTACTCTTTTAATTGTGTCCCAGAGATTTTGTTCAATTTATTTTTATTTACTAATGTCTTTTGATAATTTATCACCCTTTTCTTCAACCCTTGGCATTCTTTCTTCTACTTGATCTAGGATATCAGTGAGTAAATGGAATTTTACTTTATCTGATTTATTGAGATTTTCATTTCTAAAATGTGTTTGATTTATTTTTGAACTCTCTAAATTTAAATTGTTCATATCACAAATTATGCTTAACTGATTGAGCTGTTTGTTTGTTTCTATTTCTTGGATTTCACTGATATTTTTTAAAAATATTTCCTTGATTCTTTGGCTAGTTATTCATATGAACTCACAGTAATGGTGACTCCATGCACATTTCCTAAATAAACTCAAGACAGACAAAATCCTAGCATGGTGGTGGGTAAGTGGTAAGAAACCGCAAGACGACCTGAGAAACTATTGGCAACCACTGTCAGATGGGAGGGGGGAGAGTCAATCTCATTTAAGGATGAGACTCTTTGCAGTTTGAGCAGACTTCAGTGGATGGATCCACGCTGAGGGATACTTGGGGATTCAAATTAGACTATATAGGCCTTCATATATAATATACCTTATATACTAAATATTTAATAGAATACAATAAATTAGGTGAAGGAGTAGTAAGAAGAGTTGGGATAGGGGAGTGAATCTAAATATGATAAAAAATACTGAACGA
>NW_008343658.1:182601-188460 GCF_000622305.1 Nannospalax galili | reverse complement strand
AGTAAAGTGATGTAAAGGTGGCAAAAAAACAGACCTCAGATCCAACAATTAATAAGGAAAAAGAGATTATGGAAACAGGGGATTTGATGTCCCAATGCAAGAGAATGACGATCTGGGAATACTTGGCACCTGAACTGCCTGAATTGGGAAAGACTGTTAAACAAGCTTGGAAAGAACCTGGATTGTGATGCTATGGGATGTAAGGGTAAATGGAATCAGTGTGAGAGCTTTGGAAACAGAACCAGAGATAAAGAGCTACATGTTCCTTTCTGAAGCAAAGGCTGCATAGTCTTTCTAGCCGGAAAATTACTCATTTCTCCAAAAAGAGTGAGCCTATGGAGAGTAAGCCAGCCAGGGGCAGGACTAGGAATACCCAGGGAAGAGGGATGCCATCATATGGAGAGTGAGCAGAGTTAGCAGCGGCCATATTGGAGCTCAGGGAGCTAAGCATTGGGACAGTTGGAAAAAGGACCAGGAGGTGAGCCAGTCTGCCCCGGGAGAGCTCTGTGGGGTGAGTTGGCATGTGCTGAAGAAGGTGAGGCTGATGGATACTATGGGCTGGGCTTGAATGGCAGATGGGTTATGGGAAACCATTTTGTGTAAGTCACCCCCCCCCCAGTGTCATATAAACTATCCAAAACCCAAGATAGCAATGTGTTATGCTGGTTTTGTAGATCTGAATCAGGACAACCAAAACCCATTGATGGAGAGCCAGTCTCCAAGAGGGCAGGAAGGGAAAAAGTTAGTGAAACAGCTTGAGAAAATATGACAGAAAAGTTCTTCATAGTCTAGTGTTTATGAGCCATTAGGGACATTTGGCTATTTTTGACTGAGGGGCTCATAATTTCAGGGGTTGAAGGATATGAAGGAACACAGGTTGGAAAGGAATTACTGAGAGAATTAGGTATGTTAGAGATGGTGTTTGATGTACAGTTCATGGAATTGTTTTCATCAGACTTAATAAATTGTTCAGCAAAGACAGTAAGACCGGTATGGATTTCTAGAAGTGTGGCAGGAAGACTTTAAAACCTGAATAACAGGGGCTAGAGAGATGGCTCTGTGGTTAAGAGCACTGGCCACTCTTGCAGAAGAGCTGGGTTTAAATTCTAGCACCCACATGGCAGCTAACAACCATCTGTACCTCCAGTTCCATGGGATCCATTGCCCTATGTGACCTATGTGAACACTGCATGATATGGGTGAATTTACACAGATGCAATCATAACACTTTCTTACATAAACTAAAAATAAAAAAATAATTTAAAAAAACTGAGGAACAGTTCACAGAAGGCATCCATGATAAAACAGACTTTTCCCAGGAGTTAGCAGTTACCCTGCAAAAGTAATCTGTATAAAGTGTGCCCCAGCCAAAATGTCCGCTCTAGTTTTCTTATCCTGACTTCCCTTCCCTTAGCAGGCAGGTGTAGTTTATTGAGAGGTAACAGCTACATCTGCACCCACGGTGCCAACCTGGTTCCAAATAGACTCAGACAACTAGAGTGAACAGCAGGTACAGTAGGAGAGGGCACAGGGTCATTCCTCCTTGACCAAAATGATGCTGAGTGGCTTCATCCTGTTCCATCTGGCCCTTTGGGTGGGAGAGAGATACACAGAAGACCCAAGGGAAGCATTCTAGGATAAAGAAGCAGGGCAAGTAAGGGAGAATAGTGTATATTGAGGAGGGCTTACTAAGTCAATGCTTCCCCTTCATTCCATTTTACCCAACAGTGATCCTTGGAGGAAAATATTGATATGTGTTGAAATCTTTTCATGGTGTATTGGACCTTGATAACTTTTTCTTTAATATTGACACGAGCTTGGAAGGGAGGACAGTAGAGTTTTAGAATCCCTCTCCCCAGTCTGTTTTCACAGATTCACTATTTGTCATGGAATAGTGGCTTAGTACATTGTTTTGTTATCCTGTACATCCTCTGTAAATAAGTTTCATTACACAGATGATATAATGCTCATCTGAGTGTTTTACAGATTTGGAAATCTATTTGAGAGGCATATAAGTCCACTTAAAATAGCAAGAATGGGGAAATCTGCTCACAACCAGTGCAAGGGCCAGGCATAATTGTGAAATTTTGAAAGATTAATTTTGGGGTGTGATGATTAATTTTAATGTCAACTTCACACAACATAGAATCACCTGAGAATAAAGTCTGGGTGAGGGACTGTTTAGATTAAATTGAACTGTGGCCATATCTGTGGGGGATTATCTTAATTATGTTAACTTAGATGGGAAGACTCACCCTAAATGTGGCTGGCACTATTTCATGGGCTGGGCTCTGGACTGAATGTCAGGGAAGGAAGGAACTGAGCACTACCACGTATGCATTAATTCATACCTCAGTGCTTTTTGTGTGTGGATGTTTATGACTAGCTGTTTTGAATTCCTGCTGCCTTGGCTTTCCCACAGAGAGGGACTGTTGACTGGAATAGGTACCTGAATAAACTTAAGTTGATTCTTTTCAGGGCATTTTCTCACACAAACAAGAAATGAAACTAAGACAGTTGACTAAGTTACAGATGAGGCACACCAAGGTTATTCAGAAAATTCTATGACAGCATGCACCTGTTATTGTTAAATGAATATATAAAGTGTGAACAACAGTACCCTGTCTGGGTGGAGAAAGGAACTCTGGGAAGCCATACACTGGTTAAATAATAATCTCAGCATTAGGAGTAGTTTGTTTCCCAATGAGCTGTTGGACCAAAAAGCCCTAGAGCCATGCCCCCCACAATAATAGAAGTTTTTGCCACTGTTGTGGATTTCATGCCAAAACTAGATGGTAAGACCCTATTGCTGAAGATGGAACACAATTTGATTGCAGAAAATGCAGAAATTAAGCTGGTTTGGGCTGGACATGTTCCTGTTCAGCCATTTGTATGCTTATCTGTCCAAATTGCCCATAGCCTTCTGTGTTCTTGGGATATTCTAAAGTATATATTATGTAGAAGGTTAACAGAAGGGGACTCCATCTATGCCTCTATGGGGAAGTCACCACCCACTCTGGGGTGAGACTTTCTGATGATTTGACTGTTTGGGGATTACTCCACTCATGTAAGCAGCACTTTACCCATCCTTTGTATGTAAACTCAGTGGTTTTCCCGGTTGGACTTTGGTGGAATTGTACTTGGTTTGTCGTTGGTTCCCTGTAAGAGGGGGTAGAGATTTATTTGTGGCTCCCAAGGGAAAGAGTGTTTTTAGCACCGAACTATGAAATTTAAAACAAACAAACAAAAACCTCCTTACCAGCATAAAAATCACACAGAAACTAATGTAAAGGAGCAAGGTGCTTAGCACTACATCCACACATATTCTGGCAACACATATCTAACATATATGTCAAGATCATAAATATAGAGGTTTTTCAACAAATGGTACTGGATAGGTTCATATCCACGTAGAAATGAAATAAATTATTTGCTTGACTTACACCACACATAAAAGAATTCTAAATAGATGAGGTAAACCTAATACCTAATATTTTTAAAGTCTTGAAGAAAGCATGGAGGACACCATAATGACATTTGTTAGGTGTGGATCAGGAACACAGGCAACAGAAAGAATAATGGCCAAATAAGATTACACCAAATTTAAAAAGGAAGAATTCACAGTATTAGAAGAACATATTTATAGATCATAAAACCCAGCAAGGAGATACACAGTGAACTGTTGATGGTCCTATTAAATATTTTCTTAATTTTTCTAAGTCACTTATGATGCTCCTCTGGGAAACTTACTTTGCAGTTTGACTTAAAGGTTACAGTAGTGTCTTTTATTGCCACTAATTAGTACTTTTGTAACAGTGTTCCCCAGAGAAGAGCTTAATTTCAACAGACTTTCTTGCTGATAATAAGAGGGGAAAAATAGAATTGCAGTGTTCCTCAGTAAACATCTGGCTGTGTGGCATCTCCTCAGATGGACTGTGTGTGTTATAGTAGTGATTCCATATTCTACTCACAACATTTTGTTTTTATTTAATCTTAAAGAATGTGCATCTAATTGGAGGTTTGGAATGATAGCAATCTCAACTCTAAGAACAAAATTTCACAAAGTTCAGCCTAATTGGAATGATAGATGTTAAAATTATTGATTTTAGAATCTTAAACTTCCTCAGTGAATATAAATTTGAAGAAATGTGGAAATTCTGTACAGAAGTATTCTATTAATAATTTGCCTTTCCTGACAAAAATCATTAGTAGTAAGTAAATCTCTCTACTGTATAATGAAACATGATTTATGTAATCAAGTGAAATAATCTGTAATGTTCTTAGGTACATCTCTTCCATGCACAGAGGGGAGTGGATGAAAATTCCCAAAAGGTCCGTCTGTGCTAATTTTAACTTAATTTTATGATCAGAAACCAAGGCAAAGTCGTAAGTTCAATTCAGGGAATTGTATTTGAGTACTGAATTCCCATATTTCATAATATTTTTAAAAATTAGATATTTTGAGGCTGTGCATTGATATGTTATAAAATATATTTTATTCATATACTGTTCATTTATATTTATTTTCTTTAGCTGTTTGAAAAAGTGATATATAAAATACTGTAATAAGAAATTCTCCCCCAGAATTTCAGATACCTCAGTTTCAAACTCGCCTATTATAGTCACACCTTTCAGAAAAGTTTTATTTCTTTTATTTTTTGATAATTTCATATACTGTATTTACAGTGCTTCTACCCCTCCCTGTTCCACTCCAACTCTGTCCATGTACCCCCCAAGCTCCCATTTAAACTCATGACCTATTCTTTAATTGTTTTTCATATATAACAGTGTGTTGACATATATCTATATCTTTATTTGTCTATATATCCTACTGAGTTCATTTACTGTTGTTCATATGAATACATGTTTAGGGATGACCACTTGAAATTGGATAACATATCAGGAATAACATCAGGGGTGTGTCCTTGGCAAAACTGATTCTCCTTCTCTCTGTAGGCATTGATTACCTGTTGCTCTTCTTCTAGGGGTTGGACCCGGTGAATTTTTTCCCCATCTATGTTGGCATGTCAACTTGTGTTGTCATTATACAGGTCTTATTCAAGCAACCATGTTGTTTAGATTTCATTGGTGCAGCTTTCCTGTAATGTCTAGAGGACACAATCTCACAACTGACTGTTGGTCCTCTGCCTCTTACATTTTTCTGTTCCCTCTTCTGTGATGTTTGTTGAGCTTTAGGCATATGGGCTGCATTGCAGATGTCTGAATTGTGGTTGGTCATTTCTTCTTTGCATTTTGACTAACTGTGGATATCTGTAATAGTCTCCATCTGTTGCAAAAAGAAAGCTCTTTGATAAGGATTTGGAGATACATTTATCATTGGGTATAAGGGCAAGTATTTAAAATACTGATTTGGGAAAAGGGAAGCAGTAGGTTCTCCTCTAGGGTCTATCACTTCTCTAGCCATGGGTATTTAGCTGGATTTACAATACTGGACATGATTTACCTCCTAATGATGGAGCCTAAATAGACAGCTGTTCGTTACCCCCGAGAAAAGAGTGCCACCACTGCACCCTTGAGGATATCTTGCTGAGCCACTAATAGTTGTAGTTTTTAGGATTTGCTGGTGGGTTTCTTTCCTTTCGTGGCATGTTGCATTGTACTTTCTCATAATATGAGAGCCAGTCTTCAGGGAGGAAACTTCCTGGTCAGCTCCAACATGATTCCTCCAAGTCCTGTGGTCAGAGAATATGGTCTCTTCAGCAATTTCATATTACCCTTGAGTTCTGGTAGGCAATCAAGGACAATAGCAATAGCTTATATTATTTTGGGAGTCTCTTGGACTCCCCTGATCAACAACTCTAAAAGAGGTTTACTTTGCCAGGGACTGGATATTTATTT
>NW_008343658.1:176441-182431 GCF_000622305.1 Nannospalax galili | reverse complement strand
GTTTCTTAGGTTGTTGATAGTTTTCGGGGGAACATTGTCACTTTGTATAATGTAATTGCATTAAACCATACATAAACCACATGTATAAAATGTATATACATTATATATAGTTATATAATTATGTATAAAATATGTAACCATATAAAATAATGTTTTCCTACGGCTTTTCAAACATCCTTAATATTGTTTCTCTCTCCTTTCTCTGTCTCCTTTTGTATTACCTTCCCTCTCTCCTCCCAAGTTAAGGACTCCAACCTTGTTTTTCCCTTTTCCCTTTTTATAGCACCTTGGCCTACTATGCTCCCATCTGGAGATCCTTCTGCTCCATTCTCCCATGGTTCATTTCTATTAAGGACTCCAACCTTGTTTTTCCCTTTTCCCTTTTTATAACACCTTGGCCTACTATGCTTCCCATCTGGAGATCCTTCTGCTCCATTCTCCCATGGTTCATTTCTCCTTTCCTACTTCCTATGGCTACCTAGGATTATATACTCAAATCTAAAATTCGGAGCCAAAATCCACAAGAAGAGCACATGGCATTGGTCTGTCTTTGTTATCTTGCTCACTGTATTTTTCCAGTTCCTTTCAGAAGTGGTCTGAATAATGTTTAACAGTCCTTACAACTAAGGAAAGATTTTTAAAATGAGATTTAAGAATAGCAAGGAAGGTGCTGGAGAGATTGCTTAATGGTTAAGAACACTGACTGTTCTTGCAGAAGACCTGGGTTCAAATCCCAGCACCCACATGGCAGCTAACAACTGTCCATAACTCCAGTTCCAGGGTATCCAACAGCCTCTTCTGTCCTCCACGTGCATTGCATGACATTTGTACACTTATCTACATGCAGGCATAACACTCATAGACATAAAATAAAAATAATAAATAATTTTTAAAAAAAGAATAATATGGTAAAAGCTTCGTGTGATGACACATGCCTTTAATACCAGCACTACCAGAGGCAGAGGCAGTGCCAGACAACCTTTGACTACATGGAGACCCTGTCTCCAAACACCCCCCCCCCAAAATTTTTTTTTAAAAAAGGCCAAAACCCCCACAAAAAAATCAACCAACCAACAACAACAACAAAGTTTTCAGGATAAAAATTTAGGACTTCTGAGTAACTAAAGTGTACACAACTTTAGAAATCAGTATTAAAATTATTCACTAATATTGCTTTTTAGAAAATCACATTATGCTTATGAAGCAATTTTTTTCCAAATTGGTTTATAAAAGTAATACATGGAAAGGACAGCAATAGTAATAAGAGAAAGGTAAAAGAATAAAAACATCAATCCAAGTTTCTGCTTTTGTAAACTCTTTTAAAAGTCCAAAAATAAGCTGGCCTGTATTGAAGCACAAGCATGTAGTCTCAGCTACTCCAAAGACTGAGACAGGAGGATCCTCATTCAAGACGAATGCCGGTAAATTATAGTGTTAAATGTAAATTTATCCAAAATATATATTATTCCAATTCTAGGGGAACAATTGTGGAAAATGTTGTGTTACCTGAAGTTTCAGGCTAAAAAACTGTTTGCAAATGGGTTCATTTTATAACACATTCCTTTTTATGCTTTGGTGTAGAGTATAAATTCTAATGCACATATAAAATATTCTCATTCTTATTTCCTTTGCTTATTTGCTAATGCTCAGAAATGAGGACTGAAGAATCAGTCCCTGGAACTTGACTTCATCCTCTTGGGATTGACAGATGACCCACGATTACAAATTGTAATTTTTCTGTTTCTCTTTCTAAACTACATGCTAAGCCTATTTGGAAACTTAATCATCATGCTCCTGACCCTGCTGGATTCTCGCCTCAAGACACTAATGTATTTCTTTCTCCGAAATTTCTCCTTTTTGGAAATCATATTCACAACAGTGTGTATTCCTAGGTTTTTGATAACCATTGTGACTGGAGACAAAACTATTTCTTATAATAATTGTGCAGCTCAATTATTTTTTTTACTTCTGCTGGGAGTCACAGAGTTTTATCTCCTGGCTCCCATGTCCTATCACCACTATGTTGCCATCTGCAAACCGCTACATTACCAGATCATCATGAAGAGCAAAGTGTGCTACCAACTTGTGCTCAGCCTGGGTGACTGGATTTTTAATTATCTTTCCCCCTTTGGTCATGGGACTAAAGCTGGAATTCTGTGACTCCAGAATAATTGATCACTTTATGTGTGAAACTTCTCCTATCCTGCAGATTTCGTGCACAGACACACATGTCCTGGAAACAATGTCCCTTGTCTTAGCTGTGGTGACACTTGCAATCACATTGGTATTAGTGTGTCTCTCTTACACTTACATCATTAAGACAATAATGAATTTCCCTTCTTCACAGCAAAGAAGCAAGGCTTTCTCTGCCTGTTCTTCCCACATGATTGTTGTCTCCATAACATATGGCAGCTGCATCTTTATGTATGTTAAACCATCTGCGAAAGAAAGAGTGACTGTATCCAAAGGTGTAGCTTTGCTGTATACGTCAATAGCCCCCCTGCTCAACCCCTACATTTATACATTAAGAAATCAGCAGGTGAAAGAAGTTTTATGGAATGCATTACAAAAGATTTTTTGCTTTGCAAAACACGTAATTTAAAAATATAAGTTACAGTCTTATTTTCTAAATGGAAAATCCTATTTCATACATAAATTTTAAGACTGTATTTTCCTGCCTCACCATTTACCTCATACAGGAGATTTTCACAGAATATTGAAACTGAGTTCCAACCTACATTCTACTCATTCATGAATCATTTCACTCTACTAATAACTTCCTCAAATTCTTATTTAAAAGCATTTCTATTAGTATATATTGATGCTATGAATTTCTAGAAACTTTTTTGAAATAAAATAAGCTTTTCATAGTCTTAACGTCCTGTATGTGATTTGTTATTGGATTGAACATGGATCTACTTCATATTATTCCAGACACTGGGAGGGGCTCAATCCTTACTTGTAAGCTTTTGTTGTCACTAAAAGACACAAACTCATAAATAAAATATTGCCATGTGGTAATTATCATTAAAATAAAATTCTACAAAAATATTATTGGACAGATAGGATGATTTGTGGAATTTTATTGAAAAAAATCTTTGAAGAGAATATATATATATATCAAGCATGAACACAGTACTCAGGGGTGTTATATAACTTTATGCATTGGGGAGTGATTATAAATGTTAGAAGAGGTCTTTAAGTTCTTCCTCTGGAGACTGTTAAGACAGTTTAATGGTAAAAGTGCTTGTCATGTTAGCTTGATGGCTTGAGTTTGACACCCAGAACCTGTACTATGAAGAGACTCCAGAGAGCTCCAGACATGCTTTATGTTTTATGGCACATAGACTGCCAACACATGCACATGATAATAATAAAACAGTTGAAAATTAAAAGATCTTCATCTAGCATTGGTAAAGACTTTACCAGACCCTACTCTGGCCACAGATTACATAAGCTTTTCATGTCCTAGTTTTTTTCATATATAACATAGGAGAAATGCAACTAATGTCTTTGCTAAGTAAATGTATGCTCATAGGACTATGCACCACCCAGTACAAGATGACACAAGCATCTAAAGAACCCAAGGATGTGTTGCAATACTTGTGCTAAAATGGGCGGAGGCAACAACAAGGCAGGAGAATTGAACTTAAAGTTACGATGTAATGACTTGAACTTAAAGATGATATGTCAATAATTTCCAAATATAGTGTTCATAAAAATCCTTATATAGCTTTAAGTATTAATTTTTGTTTGATTTCAATTGGTATAATTGCAATAATTTTGGTGCATTGCAATATTAAATACATATATACAATGTAATATAATCAAATGAGAGTAGTATGTCTATAATCTACTATATTCTTTATTTTGTGGTGCTATTCCAAGTTATTATTTCTATTGTTTCTTAGTTAAGATGTGTGTGATATAGTCAATATGTATATTTTATAGGCTCATAAGGTTATATATTGAACTCATAGTCTGCACCTGATTTTTCCAACAACAGAAGTAATTGGAAGTATATGCAAGATGGAAACTTCAATATTTACCTTTTTTATTTTGGAGAAATTATTCTTGTAAATAAGATTGATCATGATCTGTATTAGCGTCAGGGGGACCAATAAGGACAGTTGCTTAAATTGTTTGTGAATTTTGAAGCAGTATGTAAACAAGATGGGAGTCTAGCTTACAGAAAATCAGGAGAAAGTAATTAAAGGCTTAATTAAATTTTAGATTGTAAAGATATTCATATTATCACAATTGAATTAAATTGTTTTAAAGAAGTTTTTAATCATCTCATAAATCTTTTAAGGCATACAGAAATAACCTAAATTACCAGTTACCTCAAGAAAGGGTTTAACTAATCTAAACACGAACACCATAGGAACCAAGACAGAACAAAATCCAGATATTTTAGGATGTTTTTAGCAGTTGAAATTCTTTCATGTTCTTTTTCTGGCTTGATAGGTATTGAAATATTTCTTACATTCTATTTACTCATTCTTTTCTGTTTTAAGTCATCATAAATATGAAATGTAACACAGTATTTTCCTCTCCAACTCCCTATCCTGTCTACCTTAGAGTTTGTCCCCACTCTATTCAGAATCAAGGTTTCCTGGGGTGTTTATTATAATAACCTTTCCTATGGATGCAAGGCTTTAGAATTATTGGCACAGTACATACTTGTGACCTTACTGCCACAAAGCCAGAGCAAGGAAAATTTGATTTGATTTTGCTTTGTGAGAAGTAAGCTTTAGGAATCACGCTTTGAGATTTGAATCATAACTATGAATGCTATAGTTTATTAATTTGGATCATGTTATCAATAACTGTAATATAATACGATCACTGGTGCTTCCTACCCTGCATCACCTCCCCATATACTTGAAGTTTTTCTCTATAGACAGAACCTTCACTCTGTTTAGACTATGTGAACAAAAATTCCAAGAAAAATCCTGCATCTTGGACTGAACTTCCTGTAAGGATGATCAACTTATTAGTACTTCAGTGACTGCAGAGTGTTTGGAATGTTGCTCATCCTAACTACAGTTAGGGTTACCTTTATCCCCCAAATAGCCACTCCTTGCCCACCTCTGTTTCTGACTCAATATATTGTGACTAACCATTTAAAAAACGCTTTTGAAGATTATTAACTTAACAAAACCTTGGTTAGCACCAACCAAAAAGGCTAAGAATGAGGCTCATAAATAAGAGGCTCATGAGATTTTTACCTTATTGGAAAACGGTGTTTGGGGAAACCTAAATCTGTGTTCTTGGCTCATGGTCACTCATATTAGGCTCCAGAATAAACCCATACCTTTCATTCCTTTGAGGTGAGAGCAGTTTCTTTCATTGACAGTTCTTGGCACCCAGCATGGGGCCCCAAAGAACAATATACTTTTCACTGAAGGGATCAACTGGATTGGCACTGTACCAGGCAAGGCTCCCTTGTAGCCCACCATCTGGCATTTCCTCCTTGAATGGAAATTTATGAGTTCTTTCCTGGGGCCTGGACCTCCCTGTATTTTGTTGACTTTCCGTTGGTTTATTCTGAGCTGGTTTTCAGGATCTTACTTGTTTAGATTTGTTTGTTTGCCTGTTTGTTTGCTTTAAAAGTGTTTTCTTCATCTTTCTTTGCTTCAGAAGCATTTTGTTTCTGATGTTTTGGTTTGTTTTCACTATTGCTGGTTTCTAGACCCTTGAAGGCATAATGGTTTTTGTCTGTTCTGTCTTGGTTTTGTTTCTTTTTTTGATGTTTTGATTTAATTGACCTTTGTTTCCAGACACTTCTCCAATACCCAATTTTGCATTTTTTTGTGACTTCTCCTGATTATTGCAGTTAAGCTGACTTTAGCTTAGGAATTTTATGAGTGCTTGATCATAAAGACACTGAGGATAACAGGCACTGATTCCATCCAACCATACAAGGGGGAGATGTGAGGGAGAATTCCTCAGGACAGGTAATGGTCTCAGAGGGAATCACAACAAAC
>NW_008343658.1:149430-175577 GCF_000622305.1 Nannospalax galili | reverse complement strand
TCAAGATCATTATTATCCCCTAGCATTCCAGCCATTTTGTATCTTTTTACAGTGTTTTAAGACAAGTAAAAATCAATATATGTACTCTTAGCTGTAAGAGACATGAAAGCAAAAAAGATAAAAGTATAAAATGCTCATTTTTTTCTTGCTGAGGGCCCTGATTCAGAGAAATCTCTCTCTCTCTCTCCTCTCTCTCTATCTCTATCCTCTCTCTCTTTCTTTCTCTGAGTCGCTGTACATACAATCAACTTCTCCCTGTTCTAGATCTTAGGGTTCTGTTCTCCTCTATGCTGGGCCTGTTATATAGGTAGTTCAATATATATGGTATAAAAGCAGGTAGTTTTCTATTGGGAATTAGTAAGATAGGAGGAGGGACAGGGCATGGCAGTAGAAGAGAGGGACAAATACAAAATATGTGGGAAAATGAAACCCAGCACTTTATATGCTAACTTAAAAATCTAAACGAAAATAGTGGTACCAAATTAATCACCATGGTAAACACATTAGGTATACATTTGTGGCTTTTGTCCAAATGGCCCAATATTTTAATAAAAAAATCAACAATTCCAAGTGCTGCTCCATACCAATGTAGTATCAGTTATAATGATTATTTTATACATTTGTTTTTCAAATACAAAGTTTCTTAATTATGATTCATTTTCTACTTATTCAATTTATGCTGAATAATTCTTTTCCTAGGTGTTGGAACGAAGATTATTCTCTGGAAATACTATAGCAGTCAGTGTGTGCATTCCAGTCTTAAGTGACTTCCAGCTAGCAGATGTCTCTTACCTTTTTTGGTTGACTGTCTTTAGAATCTCCAAGTTCTAAAAGAGTTCATGGGCAACTTGATACTCTCATTTACAACTCAAACATATAAGTTATTTTGAATTTTTAAATTTTTTCTTTGAGAATTTCATGCAGTGTATTTTGATCATATTCATCCCCTCTCCCCGATTCCTCCTAAGTCAACACCCTACATTTTCACACCCAACTTCGTGTCTTCTTTTTTTCAAAAATTCAATTCGTACTGACCATATAATTTTGGGTATGGTGCCATCCCCTGGACTGTGGTCAGCCTACAAGGGGGTCACACTCTGAAGGATGCAGGGGGGTTCGAACCAGTGACCCCCAGCAAGGTGAGGATTGGGGATGAGTAAGCATGCTGTTTGCCAGCCCACACTGCCCCCATTATCGGGGACACTCAGTCGCAACGGGGAGTCTAGTCAGGCAAGGACTCATTTATTGCAGGTGTTACAGAGCTTATAAAGGCACCTGGAACTCCCCCCCCCCCACAGGATGGTCACGTACTGTTCATGCACACCTCAGCAGTGCAGAAGTATTCTTCAGACTTTCAAAGCAAGTCAGGCCATGCCCCAGTAACTTCCTTTCGGACCTATGCAAGGTGGGGCCTTTAGGTCCCCATATATCCCCCTTTTCATTTTTATTTTAAGGCCGGACTGACTTTATTTCACGGGTTAGCCACCTCGTAGGTGACTCCCTGAGGAGAGATGGCTAATCTTATCCATTTTTGCCTGTCTTAGGTTGTGTCACCTCTGATCAAGCCTCGCCCGTCATCCCCCTTTTATTTTTATTTTAATGCGGGAATGACTATATTTCACGGGTTACCACCTTATAGACAGCTCCCTAAGGGGATATGGCTATCTCCCTCCTCTAATCTTGTGCATTTCTGCCTGTCCTAGGTTGTGTCACCTTTGATCAAGCCTTGCCTGTCATTGGACCATTCACCTGGCCATGTGCATGTCCTGTCTTAGGACTGCTTGTCATGGGACATCTTACCTGTCCTTGGTTAAAAATGCATCATGATTATAGGCAGGCACGTGGGTAATGCCAGCACGTGACAGTCTTAGTCTCTGCCTAACTCAGCCAAGCATGGGCAACCCGAGGGTGTCCTGGGGGAGTCCATAATCATGAGGAGGTGAGCCATGGCAGTTCCCTGGGTCCTCTGTCACCTAATTATCTGGTAAAGGCGCTTAAAGATAAGCATTATCAAGAGAAACAAGCAAGTCATGACGTAGGACAAGTTGAAATACTTCTGAGACCATGTACCTTTTAGCCAATCAGCCACTTGTCTGAAAGGCAAAGAGAATGACTGGCAACGAAGCCAAGGAACTGGGTCCTTCATCTCAGATTGATATCAATAAAGAGAGGAACTTTGTCTCATGAACTATTGTCCATGGACCGTCATGCTAGTGAGCTGGATCCTGGCCTACCCACTTAAGGTTTTTTGCCGGCACCCGTATGGGGTTTGAATCTCCTGTAGAGTAGACAGAGCCAAAGCCTCAGCCATGGTTGACAGTGGATCTGGGCCTCTCCATTGCCCCTTAATGGGGTCCTTCCATCTTACCTGTACTCCAGGTCTCTGCTCCTGTCGTCCCCAATGCATCTGAAACCGGGATTCCAACTGATTTTTTTGAAAATTAAGAACATTAATAGTGAATAAGGCCATACCCAACTGTTGGTGGGGGCTTATTCCTCCTTTTTGTTTTGTAATTGAATATTTAGGTTTTGATGATTGTGTTCTATAATGGCTTGACCTTGGGGATTGTAGGGAATTCCTGTATTGTGTTGAATTGCCCAAAGTGAGAAGAAATCTTGTAAATTTTTCCTCACAAAACATGGTCCATTATCAGTTTTAATTCTTTGGGGAAATCCCAATGTAGCAAAGCACTGGAGAAAATGAGACTGAGCATGTTTAGACTTCTCTCCTGTATGAGTGGTAGCCCAACGGGCGTGTGAGAATGTGTCAATGGATACAAAACTATACTTAAGCTTTCCAAAAGGAGACATAGTGTGTGACATCCATTTGCCATAAGGAATTGGGCTTGAGTCCCCTCAGGTTTACCCTTGGCTGTTACAGAGGTGGTACCTGCTGCCTCTGCATTGCCTTGGGATAAAAGCCCAGGGAATCCTTTTTGCCCCCTAAGATGCGATAAGAAGATAGGGGCTTTTCTCTCTTTCAGGAGTGTACAGGTCTGAATACTGTCAGAAAACAATGGCCATGAGTTCCTTAAATTGAGCTGCTTTTTAGTTTTTTTCATATCTGTCCCAGTCAGTGAAAACATTGTAGGCTTTTACTAAGGGCTCCCTTGACCCGGGATTTGGCATGTGCTGCTGCTGGCGGGGCTGTAGCACTTGGGGACAGGGTGGTTCCCTGGCCACCCACGGAACTGAAGGGATGGGGGGGCCCCTCCCTGAGCCTCCTTCCCCAGGGCCTTTTCAGCTGTCCTGGAGCTGGTCACAGGACACCACCACAGTGGTTTTGTGTTTTTTGTGTGTTTTTTTTTTTTTTAATGCGCCTGGTGTCATGGCTGCAGGTTGCTGGCCAGGGGCGCGGGTCCCCACCCAACTTTCCCGTGAGCCCCTGACTCACACCGGTCACCAGCCTGGGGGGTGCAGCCCACGTTAGTTCAAGGTGGGTGGGGTGGGCGGCTTTCATCTCTGATCCCGTGCACTCTGCTCTGCCCCGCTCTTCTGCCCAGGAGGCTCTGAAGCTGGCCAGGGCATGCTGGAGGTGCAGCTTGTTACTTTGGCTGCTTTTGGGTTCACTTCTGTTGTGTCTCTGCCTTCTTCCTCAAACCCTTTCCATGATTCCCATGTATACCAAGTAAAAACATTACCCCAAGTAGCCAGGGAGCCAATTGAATGCCTCTGCCCAAACCTTTTGAGCTACGGGATCTGACAAATCCAATCCCCTGCTTTTAAGCATATCTCTCAGTGCTTTAAGTGCTGGGTCTTCAAACTTAAAAACTGCATTACCCATATTTAGGGTCTTGCTTACCCCAAACCTCGATTGGCCCCAATCCATTTTTTCTTTTCTTAGTTCTTTCTTTTCTTCTTTTCACCTTCCTTCAAGAGCCACATTGAGTGCCAGATACCTGGGGTTCGAACCAGCGACTCCGGCGAGGTGAGGATTGGGGATGAGTAAGCACGCTGTTCGCCAGCCCACACTGCTCCCATTATCCAGGGACACTCAGATGCAACGGGGAGTCTTAGTCAGGCAGAGAACTCATTTATCACAAGTGTTCCAAAGCTTATAAAGGCACCTGGAACTCCCCGCTCCCCCCGAGGGTGTATCTTAAGGATGGTCACATGCTGATCATGCATTCCTCAGACTTTCAAAGCAAGCCAGGCCACACCCCCAGTAACTTCCTTTTGGACCTATGCAAGGTGGGGCCTTTAGGTCCCCACAGAAGGAAGGCTCTCCTGCTCCCAGAAGCTATCAATTACCAAGGGTGGAATATCTTGCCCAACTCCCCTCTTCATGCTGAGATTCTGTCTTGTTTTGAGTTTGAGGAGATCTTGTGCATGATGTCAAAACCACTGTGAGTTCATGAAAGGAGGCCTCAATTAACCCTGAAACCATAAAGCAATTCTCTTTTTTTAAAATTTTGTTTATTATTTTTATTTTATGTGTATAAACGTATCAATACATTTATACTTGCCTGCATGTGTGTAAGTGTATCCACATTGTGCAATGCCCATGGACGTCAGAAGAAGACATTGAATTCCCTGGAACTGGAGTTATGGACAGTTGTTCTGCCATGTGGATGCTGGTAATTGATCCCCTGTCCTCTGTAAGAGTAGTCAGTGCTCTTAACAGCTGAGCCATCTCTCCAGCCCCATAAAGCAATTCTTGCTTTGTAAACAAGCTCATCCAGGATCCCCTTAAATTCTAACTGTGAATAAATTTCTCAGAAAAATCTTGCATCTTGAACTGAACCATCTGAAAGGCTGACCAACTGCTCAGCACTTCAGTGACTGGAGATTTTGGAATGTTTCAGATTCAGAGCCTAGTCACAAATTACCTCATGCCATATTTAGCCAGCAAATAGCCCCTCCTTGTCCACCTGTTTCTGAATTAACATCTTGAGAGTAACAGACTGCATCAGCTTAATGAAAAAACATTTACATAACCAAAAGGATGAGTGCCATCATGTAGCTGTTTAGATGGACATCCCTCCCACCATGGGAGCAGGGGATGAGTAGGCACAGAGTAAATGACACAGACACTGGGAAACAAACTGGGTGGTTTTCCAGTAAGCTCGTTTACTGTGAACAAAGGGCTGCCTTATATACCTACTCCCCGGTATCCATTGGTTCCCAGTGTCCCAGTGTCCAGTTGTCACTCTCCCATTGGTGCTGTGACTTCGTTGTCAGTCTCTAGGTCGCCAGGCAGATTTTAGGTTGGCTACTTCTGTGGTTGAGCCCAGGAACTACCTTGCACATGTGCCGTTTGTCAGGCGGTTCTTCCTCCTACAGTCCACCCTTTTTTGCTTTAACATGGGCATCCTCTGGAGAGGCAGTGGCTGTCCTCTTATATGAGTAACACTGTAGAAGCTGCATCTGTCTTAGGTTGTCCTCCACACATGTAAGTCCTACCCATCATTGGAGCATGCATATAGCCCCATGCCCGTCCTGTCTTAGGTTGGTCTACCATGGGAGGGTCTTACCCATCTTTGATTAAGTTTTATTCATGGTGTGTGCACAGGAGGTATGCCTGGGTGGTGGGCTAGTTTTTTAGGAGGTGGCCTTGTCTAAATAAGAGAGCCATGTGTGCACCTCTTATCAGGGTGCCCTTTGTTCAGCTGCTGCAGGGCCATGAGGATCTGGAGAGTTGTTTTGGAGACTGATCTTTGTTTGTAGATCTGCTAGAATAGACACTTAAGCAACAGTAGTAATATAATAGCAATTCCTCCCACAATAATCCAAGTAACCATATAAGAGGGACTTAAGAAACCCTTAATATTATTCCAAACCTGTTGAAAGAAGGTGGTTTCTAGTTTTATGGGAGTGATTTGGGTATAGTTGAGGCTAATGATGTTTTGGCTCAGTTGCATGGAAAAAGTTTTGAAGGTTATTGACCAGGGGCCCTGAATATAATCAGCTAGCTATTGTCTGGCCAGTGTGATATTTTATACCTGATATGGGGTCAGGCAGAGATTTCAAAACCGTGGATCTCAATTACTCATAGCCAGCAAGTGGAGTGTCTGCACTTCTTCCTCAAGCAGATTAATCTGTTGCTGAAGGACTATGATAGCCCTTTCAAAATGATTGTTAAGGAGCTGTTGGGTCTGAAGGGCCTGGGCTGATGTCTTTATCGCATCATTTAATGCCGTGGCTGTTGCCCCATTTTGTATTAAGGCCATCGTGGCTGCTGTCCCCCCAGCAATCGCCGCTAATATGGCTGTTGTGATTGTAATGGTGATTTCAAACTCCCTCTTAGTTCTCATTAGTTCTATTAATGTAATTTGATGGTAATGAGAAGAATTACTCACCGGTACCCAGACAAGGGAGGGGAGTCACATAATCACTCCATGCTAACCCCGAGATGGTTTCCAACAGGTGCTTAGGAGGCAAGTGACCTCAGAGCAGTTCAGGCTAGCATTAGAGGAATTAGTGATAACAAAGAAGAAGGGAGTATGGAGACAAACTGGTGTCTTTTTAAATTTAATGTGTGAGGCTGTTGTATTAGTCAGATCAGACCAATTGCCAATGGCAGCAAAGGTCCCATTGGAAAGGTGGGCAGACTTTAGGAAGAGAAAGGGACAGTAGTCAAGGCAGGCATTGGGTCCACATAGGCGCCAGTCCACAAATGTAGGGATATGGTGGTTATGCATCGAATATTTGGCAAATAGATGGCAGCCTCTGGGAGGCGGTCCCCAGAGGTCCAAATTTGTGAGGTGATGGGCATATGAAGAGGCCAAGCAACGTTACCAAAGTGGATGGTCGCATAGGACATTATCTTCCTGGGGGGGGGGCAGAGTGGGGATCAGTCTGGGCAGGCAATAGTAGAGCAGGTGCTATTGGTGATACTCTGAGGAGGCCAAGCAACGTTACCAAAGTGGATGGTCGCATAGGACATTATCTTCCTCGGGGGGGGGGCAGAGTGGGGATCAGTCTGGGCAGGCAATAGTAGAGCGGGTGCTATTGGTGATACTCTGAAGGGCTGTGGCATAGAAACTGAGGAAGGTTCCTGAAGACTTTCCACCTCCACTCTCATCAGTAATGGAGTCATCCCAGCCTTGTTGTGGGGCGGCTGGCAATCCACAGGACCCACTGTTCTCCTCACCTTCAGCACCAAAGTTGGTGAAATTTTTTCTTACCAAACTTATACATGGGCCATTAGTGGCATCGAGATCAAAGCAGAGAGTGTTGGTAAGGTTCCAGTTTCCCAAGTTTAAGGTAACTGTTGAGGAAATTTTCATGTGGGGCAGATGTAAAAAGGTATTAGGTGAAAAAATGTCTGGGAAGAGAGGGGAAGTAATATCAACCATTGATATTACTGAGAATTGGTGGGAGGGGAACCAGGGCCCAGAGGTCAAGAGATGTACTTGCTGTTATGCTGAGCAGTAGGAATCTGGCAGTGAAGGTTGGTCTGTGGCAGGCTTTACATCTCATGAGGGAAGCCATATTAGTTTAGGCTGATTCTGTGGGAAAACACAAGCATATCCTCACCCTTGTGTTAATAGGGGGGTGGGTGGTTGCCGAACATGGGTGGCAGGCTCTCTCCATCTTACCAGGGGGACTTGAGGGTGTCTTAGTAGTGCCACCCAGTGTTTATATGTGGGGCTGTAACCCTTATCATCGAACGAGAGAAAATTAAGATGGAACAGGGCTTCAATTACTGCCAAGTGTGGGTCACTTTTTGCCTCAGAGGAGACTTTTATCAATTTTTGTTATAGGGACTGATTTGCCCTTTCAGTAATGGCTTGGCCCTGGGGATTATTTGGTATACCATGAGTATGTTGGATTCTTGTGGAAGATAAGAATTGTATCATTTTTGGGGAAGTATACACTGGGCCATTATAAGTTTTTATTTCCCATGGGACTCCCATGACCATCATAGATGCCTTAAATGGCTTTGATGGCATGAGACGTGATCTCTCCTGTCACAGCCAGTGCATGTATATATCCCGAACATGTGTCTATAGTCACATGGATATATTTAAGCCTGCCAAAGCTGGGGAAATGTGTAAAATCCATTTGCCAAAGCCTATTTGGCATCAATCCATGGGGGTTGATACCCAGACAATTAAGTGGGCCGATGGGGTGAGAGGAGCACAGGTAATGCATGTGCGGCATAGGTGTTTACATTGGGATATAGTAAGCTCAGGTGGGGAGATAGGTGAAATTGTTGGTGTAGAAGTTTGGCCTGCTCGAGTAAGGGAAAATCTGCAAATAAGATCATGCTGTCTATGGCCGCAGTTCCTTTGGCCAAGGAGCCTGGAAGGTTAGAATGTGACCTTATATGGGAAATATACCAAGGGGCCTGTCTATTTTCCAAGAAGAATTGTATGGCCATTATGGTGGTGGATACCAGGTTGGGGTTGTCCCTGATTCGGGAGAAGGGTAATGCTTTACAGGCCTGTCTGCTGTCTGCGAAGGTATTAATGGGGATGGTCTGCAATTTTTGTAATACCACCAAAATGGCCGAGAGCTCCCCCAACTGGACTGAGCTGGGATTTGGATGTTTTATAACAAGATCTTCACAGTTTTCCTGTTGAATGAGAATCCCAAAGTACTTTCTATTGGCATCCATAAATGCCGAGGGTGCCAGTGGGAGCGGGGCGAAGGAAGTGCAGGAGTGAGTGGGCAATATCAAGGGCAGAGACCGGAGGGCTGAGAGGACTTGGTCGCTTGGATACTGGCAATCAAAGTCTCCCAGGAATCCTGCTGTCATATTTTGAAACAAAAGGGAATCCAGCCATAGGGATTGGGATTGGAAGACAGAGAAGGGGAGAATAATTGGGTCAGGTTCTTTATTGAAGATTCTCCTACAAGTCTTGTGTAATTTGATGGCTAGGCCAAAGCAAGTATTGAAGAAGGTTACCTTATGCAGGTTGGACCAGGAGAGGTGAACCCAAAGCAGTGTTTTTTTCTGATATAGGAATCCTAAGACCCCTTCCTGGGTCTTGTGGACCACGGCCAAAAGGGGTAAAGAAGGGTCATCGTGATCTAGCGAAGCCTGATATAGCTGTTGTGATATATCCTCGAGGAGCAGGGAAGCCTTTGTTGGAAGGATGATTTTGTCAGAGGGATGTTTATGACATTCCAAGAGGTCAAAGAGATGCATAATTTCTATAATTTCTTATCAGGAATAGGAAGATATTGTTTTAACCAATTAATGGTTCCGCACAATTCTTGGAACTTAGCGAGGGAATAGACAGGCTTGACCATGATTTTAGGGGAGATTGGTTGTAAATGATCAGTTACCTTATAGCTGAGAAAGGTAAAGGGGGGTAAGCCTTTGTATTTTCTCGTGGGCAACAGGGAGGCCAGCCACTTTGAAGCAAGACATGATAATATTGAAAATATTGTTGAGGGCATGAGGAGAGCAGTGGGCAATAAGAATGTCACCCTTATCGTGAAATAAGAGGACTGAGGTACAAAGGTCCTGGAGGATGGATGAAACATATAACTGGCATATTGTTGGACTATTTTTCATTCCTTGTGGAAGGACTTTCCAGTGATACATCTCTGCAGGATGATGGAAGGTAGGCTCCCATAGCATGAAAGCAAATTTTTCCCTATCATTGGGATGCAATGGGATGTTAAAGAAGCAATCCTTAAGGTCAACAACTATTACATTATATTCAGATGGAATAGCTTGTGGATGTGGTAGGCCTGCCTGGGGGTTACCCTTTTTTTTTTCATATTGGCATTAATTGCTCGCAGGTTTTGTAATAGTCTGTACATGCCTGATTTTTTTGTGATAACAAAGACAGGGGTGTTATACGGGCTTAGGGAGGCCTCAATGTGTCTCAACCTGAGCTGTTCCTCCACCAGAGTTTTAAGGATAGACAGTTTAGATTCAATGATAGGCCACTATTCAACCCATATTGGGGCATCAGAGAGCCAGGAAAGGGGGACAGGTTGTAGCTCTCTGGGGCAAACAGTGGCCTTTAGGATTGGGGGTGGTTTTTGCAAGGTTTATCCATGCTCAGTGTAGGGCACAGTGCAGAAGGATCTATGAATTCATTGAGCATGGATCTATCATCTGTCGTGAGCAGTACCCCCATATCTTCCAAGACATCCCTGTCCCAGGGTGTCCAGGGGACGTCTGAAATAAGTGGCTTGAGGGAGCCCTTTTTCCCATCCAAGTCTTGCTATTGAACGGGGTGTTTGGTTGTTTTTGAGGGTTGCTCACCTCCCAGTCCCATTATTTTGGGGCTTGGGGCTAATTTCCAATGTGGGAATTGTAAGGATGTGAACTCTGTCAGGATTGTGAGGTCTGTTCCTGTATCAAGCAGGCCTTTGATGGGCACACCATCCAGGTATATTGTCATGAGGGGTGAATGATAGAATATGGGGACAGTCCATAGGGCTGAAGGCTTAATGGGTTTAACAGATTTAGTGAGAGGTGAGGGGGTTATCTGCCCTCTTACTTGTGGGGATGAGGGTTGCCCTGCGGGGAGTTTAAATTGTTCTTGGGGTAGAATGGCAATTATGTGCCCAGTGAGAGCCTTTCTGATATCTGGGGCTCTTGGTCCTCAGCCTTCCTTTGGGGCAATCTCGCCTCAAATGACCTGGGTCATCACATCACCAGCAGTGCCTATCAGGTGGATCTCGGGGATGAGCGGAATCTCGAGTGTCACGGTCCACAAGCAGTGCAGAGAGTGATGCTGTGAAGGCTTGAATGGGGCCCTGATTATAGTCAAGGTCTCTGGCAGCATTCATCCATCTATTTAGGGACTCTATGCATACAGGAGCCACAGCATTCCTGGTCATGGTGTTAAGACCTTCCCAGGCTAATTGTTTGATGATGAGATCCTGATTAGGGCTCGCGTGTATGTGGCGCTGCACAGACACGGTGACTCTGGCAATAAAGTCTGTAAGGGGTTCGGAAGGGCCTTAGATGAGATCTCTAAAATATGTAGAGGAGTCAGCCAGTATGCAATGTTTAAGGGCTTTTAAAGCTAAGCCTTGGACCATATCAAAATAATGTACATTGCCCACTCTGGCTTGTGCAATGGGGTTGGTGTAGCCCCCATGACCCAGCAACATATTCAAAGTTATGGGGATGTTATTGGCATGGTTGAATCTGGACTGTTCCTCTGCGGCATCTTGGTAGGCTGCACTGCCAGGTCAGGAACATAGGAGGTGGCAGAACTGCTTTGAGGAGGCGATACCAATCATAGTTGGTCTGGAGAACATTGCTGCATTGGTTAAGTATTTGCTCAAAATATGGAGAGTCAGTGCCACTCTCATTACAGGCCTTGCGGATTAGTGAGGGATCAGATATGGATATGGGAATCCATGGTCTAACCATGGTGTCGGGGCCCATGTTGACAGCAAAGACATTCTTTGGGGAGTCTGAATTATAGGGGGGAAAGTGTGGATTCGGAAATGGTATGGGGTCTTGGGATGGGTTGGATGGAGTGGGAATCAGAAGTGAGGCTGGGAGCTGACTGTCCTGTCGAGGGTGCTGGGATTTTTGCTGCTCGAGATCACTCCAGGGGTACATGGGGGGAGGGGTTCCTGCTCTAGGGGCCGAAGGCAGTGGAGGAGAGGAAATTTGTCTAGTAGGTTTCTGAGGTGCAGTGTCAGTATTTTTTCTTGGTTCTTACTATCTCCCTTACATTGTCAGGGAGAGTTGGGAGAGCCTGAAAGGAAAGACTAAGCATTTTTTGCTCCTGACAGTGGTCATTAAAGGACCTCAGGATATCCTCTGTGCTACCTGATTTAATGCTTCTGAGGATGCCTAATAAGATGGGGACAAACAGAGGGGGAGGGTTGCCTTCCTGAACCTCCCGTTTTCGCAAGAGTAAAAGGACTCTCATCCACATCTCAGGATCCCACATGTTTTCGGGGGAGATCCATGGGACGAGGAATGAAGCCTCAGACCAAAAGTCCTCGAGGTCATTTCTTTTTACTTTAATCCCATGGGAGATTATCAGAGATTTTAGGGCCGAAATTTGAGGTTCCTTGCAGTGGGATGGGACGTTTCCCATAATGGGGAAGGGTATAGACAGACTGGGCAGGAGAAGCTAAAGAAGGGAAACTGTGCTGAGAAAGGAAACTTTCCAACCGCTGATAGGTGGTAGAGGATTTTGCAGTCTCGAGTCACCTGCCTGCAAATTTAAGAGACTGGCTACCGCCCTAAGGGCTCTTAACTGATGGTTGCATTACCTGATTGACAAGTGAACTAAAAGTGAAAGTAAAAAGACATGGAGGAAAGAGGAGTGTTTTGGAACCAGGTGATAGTGCTTTGTGGGGGATTTCTGTGGTTTGTTAGGCCACAGCCATATGTCCACATGGTGTCTCTGGTCGTGGGACACCCTGTTGAGAGTGTCCATGGATCCATCTCCTGGATGGTCAATCCTTATATGGAGACACCGGGAGAACCAATTTTCAGAGTGTATGTGCCCTATAGATGGACAAACAAGGAAAATGTGAGGGCCCTCAGTCACTCACCAGACCTAGGGCAAAGAACAAAGAACAGAAAGGGGCCTACTCACTGAAGAAAACAGCCAAAGGAGACCCAATGGAGAGTTGGACAGAGAGAATGGTGGGATTAATTGGTGAGGCAATCGGGCAGCTATGAGGAAAAACAAAAAGAAAGAAAAATGCTGCAATGAAAAGGCAATTAGAGTAAAGAGGCCCAGGACTAGGTAGAAGTCCATTTAGCAATGTCGGGCATCAGTTATTGCTGTTTAGACGGACCTCACTCCCACCGTGGGGGCAGGGGATGAGTAGGCACAGAGTCAATGACACAGACACCGGGAAACAAACTGGGCGGTCTGCCAGTAAGCTCATTTATTGTGAACAAAGGGCTGCCTTATATACCTGCTCCCCGGCACCCATTGGTTCCCAGTGTCCCAGTGTCCAGTTGTCATTCTCCCATTGGGGCTGTGACCTCTTTGTCAGTCTCTAGGTCGCCAGGCAGATTTTAGGTTGGCTACTTCCATGGTTGAGACCAGGAACTACTTCACACATGAGCCGTTTGTCAGGCGGGCCTTCCTCCTACACCATCAGATAGCATCTGAGGCCTATAGTTGAGATTTCCCTTTTGCTCTATCTGCCTACTTCATGTTTCCACCAATGTATTTGAAAAGTATCTGATTTATGAACTTTTTATGTTCTTTTACTATAAAGACTTTATGAAACTGTTACCATGATGGACCATGGAATTTGGGCTTGTTAGAATTGGGGATTCAAAGGGAACAAGATAAAGAAGTAGAAAGGGAGTACACCTTCAAAGGTGCAG
Organism: Nannospalax galili; assembly: GCF_000622305.1. NCBI lineage: Eukaryota > Metazoa > Chordata > Mammalia > Rodentia > Spalacidae > Nannospalax > Nannospalax galili. Next base: position 162,346 of record NW_008343658.1, on the reverse strand, counting down.
ATAGCTTTATTAGCTATGAGGGGCACCTTCCAAAGGGAATGGAGGCTGGGAACAGGGCTTGGGGAAGCTCTGGTATTTATAGGTGGACTAAGAGAGTCCCAAGAAGGGGGCAACACCTTCTTGGAACCCCAGAAGGTGGGATGTGCCTTCTTGGATGGTGTCCTGTTCCTTCCTGAGATATGGGAAGGAGAGATGGGGAGTTCTGGTAGGGGAACCAGGTATCTTCTGGGAAGTGGTAAGGAACCATATTTGCAAGGAAGCTGATAAGAAATCAGATGTCTTTTGCTAGGGGCCATATGTTCTGTGATAGATATGTCACCCTACTGGAGTATGGGAGGCAGGGTATGGGAATGATGAGTGTGTTCAGTCACTTGACAGGCTGATTTTCCTGTAGAGGTAAACTGAATATGTATTCTAGGGCAATGATAAGTCATATTTGGCTCCAGAATAAAATAATATCTCATATTCCTTTTGAAGTGTCAGTCACTTGACAGGCTGATTTTCCTTTAGAGGTAAACTGAATATGTATTCTGGGGCAATGATAAGTCATATTTGGCTCCAGAATAAATTATCTCATATTCCTTTTGAAGTGAGAGTTATGTTTTTGTGTTGACACAACCATAAAGTTCTGCAAACAAGTCCTGCTGAAATAGGGATAAAGAAGTTTCCTAGAGGGTAAAACCACAAATTATATATTAAGCAAGAGGATTCAGACATAACCAAAGACCCAACTCCAGATGTCCAGTGCTGTGGTAAAACCACAAATTATATGTGGGGAGGAGAAATGTCTCAGTGGTTAAAAGCACTGGCCACTCTTACTGAGGACCAAGGTTTTGTTCTCAGCACCCACATGGTGGCCAAGAATAGTCAAGAACTTCAGTTGCTGGGGATCCAGTGCCATCTCAACCTCCATAGGCTTTGTACAACATGGGTATACTTATATAGCTTTAGGCAATACACACATATGTGTAAAAAAAACTAGTGGGTAAAATATTTTTTAAAACATGTGAAAGTAATAAGACATGTCTTCTCCAAAATTTATCAATCCAACAGTAACTGTTCATAATGAGAGCAACAGAGATGACACTCAAGATAATGAATTGGAAAAACAATTATAAATATATTAAAGGAGCTCAGAAAGAACATGAATAAACAGTGGAATGAAAACAGAAAGAAAAAAAGCAGTTTAAAGAAATGGGAACACAATTCAGGATATAAAAATAGAATTCATGGTGAGATAAAGATACTGAAGGAACCCGGGCATGGTGGCACACACCTTTAATCCCAGGATTCAGGAGGCAGAGGCAAGCAGATCACTGTGTGTTCAAGGCCAGCCTGGTCTACATAGTGAGTTCGGGTTGGCTGGTGTTACCCAGAGATCCTGTCTCAAAAAGACAAAAAGAAAATACTGAAGAAAACCCAAACTGAAATGAAACTTGAAATTAAAATTCTAATAAGTCTAATAAAATTCCAGTGAAAAGTCCAATTAATAGAATGAATCAAGTGGAAGAGAGAATTTCAGGGCATAAAGACAAGGTATAGGAATTGGGTCAGCCAGTCAAAAAAATGACAAATTAAAAAAGTAGAAACTGCAGACCATTTGTGACACTATGAATAAACAAAAGCTACAAATTATAGGTATGGAAAAAGATGAAGACATCAAGTTCAAATAAACAGAAAATATCTGTATAAAATTATATAAGAAAATTTCTCAGATCTAAGAAAGAGATGCCCATGCAGGTGCAAGAGGCATACAAAATACTGAATAGACAGAATCAGAAAATAAATTATCCTCATCACATTATAGTACAAAAACTAAATCTATAGAACAAAGAAGCAATATTGAAAGCTACAAGGGAGAAATACCAGCTCACATATAAATGTATATCATAATAACAGCTGATTTTTCAATGGAAAGTTTAAAAGCTAGAAGGACTTGGGCTAATATACTTCAAGTTCTAAAGTATCACATGTGCTAAGTCAAACTATTTTCCACAGGAAATTTATCTCATAATTGAAGGAGACAGAAAAACTTTCTGCAGTAAAAGCTGGCTAAAGGAATTTATAACTACCAATCCATCATTGTGAAGAGTATACTGGAAGGAATACTTTGATATGGAGAGAAGGATGAGCATATCCAGGATGATACATGGAAAAAAGAAACTGGGAGGATTAAGAAAGAAAAGAGCAGAAAATCAACAAATGACAGGTATCAATACACAAATTTCAAGAATAGCTTTGAAAGTCAATAGTATAAAGGTCCCAGTGCAAACATATGAACTTGTGGGGGGCTGCTTTGGAACTTTGCTTCTGTGACAGCGATACTGGTAGTGCAATTTAAACAGCTCCATAATTAGCAATGACCCTGAGGCTTGAAATCTTTTGTAACAAGCCAAATTTATTAAAAATTCTGTGGGTTTTTATACAGTACAAGCAACTGGCAGTCATGTGGGATTTGGCAGCTACATACAAAGATTTAGGACACAATTAGACAAGAAACAGGACATATAGCTTTTTAGCTGGCTCCAACTGGAGGCTGTATGTAAAGCAGGATGCTTAAACTTTTACTAAGGGTTACCAGGACCTGTCTGGTAATTTATTGGCCACAGTGTTTTCTTTCTTAGGACTAAAATCATAGTAACCTGTTAGCTTTTAGCCAATGGGTAAACCTTGAACCTGGCCTAATCTTTTAGCTAGTGGTAGGTGAGTTATTTGTTCAGAACAAGGAGGTGGGCCAAGGTTTGTTGACCAAGATGCTCTCCCTCAGAGTAAGGAGCTTAAACGTTTAACCTGGCCACTTTTCTCCCGCTAGTCCTCCAGTGTGCTGCAAGACAGCGATTTCAGGGCTGCTGTTTTCAGTGCCCCTTCCTTCAGGACAGATTGTAGCCTGATCTTAAAGTTTCAGATCCATTTCACCCTAAAGCATGCCATCCTGGTTTCCCACACTGGCTAACAGATTTGAATATAAAACAGGCTCCATTGTTTTGCTCTCTAAGAATCACATCTCACCACCTACAATAGATGCTAACTTATTATGAAAGGATGGTCAAAGATATGCTGTCATCTTAAATATATATTGAACCATAAAAGACCAAGTATAGCCAAAAAAGTCCTGTGCAAAAATATTACTTCACATCGTATCACTACCTGATTTCAAGTTAGACTGCAGAGCCATAGCAATGTCACAAAAAGTGACACATAGATTAATGCAACAGAACAGAGGACCCAGATGGAAGTTCATGCAATCATAGATACCTGATATTTGACAAGGATGCCAAAATGATACATTGGAGAAAAGACAGCATCTTCACCAATCAGTGATGGGGAAACTGGCTAGCCACATGTAGAAAAATGGATGTAAATCTGTATCTCTCACCCTTCACAAAACTCTTTTTAAAATGGTCCAAAACCACAATGTAAGACTGGGTATTTAAAACTGATAGAGGTAAAAGTAAGGTGTACACTTCAACATGTAGGAAAAGGCAAGGACTTTCTTTTTTAAATATTTTATTTATTATTTTTAATTTAGGTGTATGTGTGGATTGCCTGCATGTAAGTAAGTGCACCTGTGTTGTACAGAGCCTGTGGAAGACAGAAGAGGACGTCGGATCCCCTATAACTGGAGTTATGGACAATTGTTAGCTGTCATGTGGGTGCTGGGATTTGAACTAGGGTCTTCTGCAAGAACAGTCAGTGTTCTTAACCACTGAACCATTTCTCCAGTCCCAGTTAAAACTTTCTGAATCGGAGTTTGGTAGCTCAGGATTTGAGACCAACACTTATCAAACCAGATCTCCAAGATCTCATCAATTAAAAAGCTTCTGTAGAGAAAAGAACACTGTCAGTGTTGGGAAATGGTAAGCAACAGAATGGGAGAGATATTTGCCAGCTATAACTCCAATAGGGTATTAATATCTAGAAGTCACAAAGAACTCAAAAAACTGAACATCAAGAAAATAAGCAACCCATTCAGAAAATGGGCTATAGGTATAAGTAAAAGATTCTCAAAGAAGATATGCAAATGGATAATAAGCATTTTTAGAGTGGTCAACTAAATTAGCTGTCAGGAAAACTAAGATTAAAACTAGTTTGTCATTGCATCTTGTAGGAAACCAAGATGGCATGCCTTAGTGTGAGGTGGACCTGAACGCTTTAAAGGCCAGACTACAATATCTGCTGAAGAGAGGGGTGCTGAACACAGCACCCTCAAATCCCTGTCTCCCAGAACACTGCATGACTATTAGGAGAAAACTGGCTGGGTCAAAAGTTTAAGCTCCTTACTCTGAGAGAAATCATCTTGGTCAACAGCCTGCCTCCAAAGTTTCATGATTTTTCATCAACTTCAAATATTTATATTGATTATAAATATGCCACTCAGGCACTCTCAAAATTAGAAACAGCATTTTTACAACAAAAAATAGGGGAAGCTATTAGAATGTTATTTTTATCTCTGTGGACTAAGATTTGCCAAGGAGAACATCCCTTCTTTGTAACTCATATATGCCCTGATACTAGATGGTCTGGTCCATTAGCTTCATTAAATCAACAGATAACCAGACCAAACAAATAAATTTTATAATTCCTTTATAAAACCATCAGCTCTTCACTACCCAGCAAAAATGTTAAAAGTCTTGTATTCTCACCTTACTAAAGACCAAGCCAAGTTAATAGTTAAATAATGACCTCAATGTGCCCCCCTCCTTTCTTTGGGCCCCATCACTGGAGCCAATACCTGTGGCTTATGCCCCTATATGGTTTGGAAAACTAATGTCACCAACATACCTTAATTTGGAAAACTTAAATATATTCACTATTATAGCAAATGCTTGTTCCTTTGCTTTAAATACCAGAGACAACAAAGGACATAATTAAATATTTTATTCAAACATTTTCAATTTGAGGGATATGTTATCAAATAAAAACAGATAATGGGCTTTCTTATACTGGTAAATTTTTCAAACAATTTTGCCAAACCTGGGGTATTTTACCCACCACTGGCATTCCTTACAACCCCACAGGACAAGCCACAATAGAAAGACAACACAGATACCTCAAAAATCAGATAAATAAAATAAAAACAGAGGAATCACCTATGCCTAGAATAACAGTACAGAACCCTCATTTCTTATAGATTTCCTTTTAGATTTTTATTAACATTAATTTTTTATGCTAAATGATCAAGGAATTTCTCCAATGGCCAATTGGACAGGGACTAATTGTCCCACAGCCCTTTGGAAGGACCCTGAATAACGTCTATGGAGCAAAATTCAAGCTCCTTTACTAACAATGGGACGAGGATATGCTTGTGTCTTTCCAGAAAATCAATCCTCCCCAGATGCGTGTCACTGAGATACATCAAACCACTCAACCAGGCCAGACCACCAGAGCAAAGATGGCCCTACTGACCCTGGAAAAAGGATGAGGAGACCCCAGAAGAAGGAGCTGCAACTTGATGAACCAGGACACCTGACATGAGGACTGAGCTAACCAGCTCATCTTCTCATACCCTCTTTGCTCTATGTTTAACTGTTGTCTCCAAAAATTCTTACCAGATCTCCTGACTGAGCAGCCTGTATGACTGCCCAAGCCACTACCTGAGACCAAATTAGACTATGTTTCTGCTCCGTGCTACCTGCAAACTCCTTCTCAGTTAAAAGTTCCCAGAGACAAATGTCTAGTCCCAGTCCCACTATTAATAGTTACATCTTGGGCTGATAAAATGTCAGGATTGCAGAAAGCTAAAAAACCAACTCCCCCTACCAGGATGTCTCTCTACTTTTCTTGCACCCTGGTTATCACCTAGCCATAAAAACTAAAAACAACTTTGTTCTGCAACTCCAGCATGGGAGCCCACACACAGCCAAGCCTAGTTTTACAGCGCTTGCTGATCCCCCACTGAGCAACTGTGCTACCTGTGCTGACCTGATCCTCTGAAAGACCTTCAAAGTAACCTCTAATTGATACCTGGCTTGGTAATTGGCATATGAAAGAAAATATCTAAACTTGATTGTATAACTAGTAGAAGAAAAAATATAGCTACAAAAATACTAGCGGAAATTAATCAGGAAATGGGAGAACTAAGAATTGCTGTATTACAAAATAGAGCTACTATAGATTATTTACTGATAAAAAAAATCACATGGGAGGTAAAAAATTTCCAGGAACGTGTTGGTTTCTCTGATTTTTCACATACTGTAGACCAAAAAAAGTAATGATTTGCAAAAGGAAATCAATAAGATATCTAAATTCTCTATACATTTGCCAAGTGGCTCTAATGGCTTACTCCACTTTGGGCCCAATATTGATTGGCATATTTCTTCTTGTGGGAGCACCAATAGTTATATACTGTATTATAGTTTCAATTACTAATACTGTGACCTATATGATCACTTCCTTCTTATTCTTACAAAACAAAAATGGAGGAGACGTAAGGAACCAGGACAAGGTGGGCCTGAAATCTTTAAAGACGAGGCTACAATCTCTGCAGAAGGGAGGGGTGCTGAATAGCACCCTCAAATCCCATCTTGCAGAACACTGTATGACTGTGACGAGAAAAGTGACCAGGTCAAAGTTTAAGCTCCTTGCTCTGAGGGAAAGCATCTTGGTGAACAGCCCTTAGCCCACCTCCTTGTTTTGAACAAATAACTCTCAGCTCTCACTAGCAAAAAGAATAGGCAGGTAAAATGTTTACTCCTGGGCTAAAAGTTAAATGTTTACTATGTTTGGGGATGTAGGGATTGCTCAACTCTTAAGAAGACTGGTCATTCTTGCAGAATATCAAGTTTGAATCCAGTCACCCACATGGCAGCTAAAAATATCCAGAACTGCAGTCCCAGGGGATCCAACAACCTCTTCTGACGTCCGAGGGCATTGCATAATGCAGGTGCACTTACCTACATGCAGGCAATACACACATGCACATAAAATGGAAGTAATAAATTTTTTAAAAAAGTTTAGTATGTTCAGTTAATCCTGAGAAGTATCAAACGTCCTGCTTTGCAAACAGTCCTTAGCTGGAATCAGCTAAAAGCACTATATCCTGCTTCTTGTCTAATTGTGCCCTAAATCTTTATATGTAACTGCCAAAGCCCACGTGACTGCCAGTTCCTTGTATTGTATATAAAGTTACTGAATTTTTCAATAAAGTTGACTTACTTCAAAGAGACTCAAGTACCAGGGTCAGACCCTGCACCTCCAATCTTTGTCCCAGAACAAGGACCACAATAGGGTAGACCTCTGCAGTATCTCAACCCAGTCACAATGACTATTTATTTATTATCAAGCAATAAAATGACAACAAGTACTAATGAGGATATCACAAAACAGGAACAATAATTCCCTGTTGATTTTAGTGTAAAATGGTTCAGCAACTGTATAATGCAGTATGTAGTTTCCTCAAAATTATAGAAACAGTGCTACCATTTGATTCAACAAACCTCTTTCTTCAGTTCCTTCCTCTTTTTCTTCTTTCTTTCTTTCTTTCTTTCTTTCTTTCTTTCTTTCTTTCTTTCTTTCTTTCTTCTTCTTTCCTTCCTTTCTTTTCTCTCCTCCTCCTCCCTCTATATACTTTGTATATTCTGTATATTAATCCTCTGTCAGATGAATAGCTAGTGAAGGTTTTTCTATCATCCGGGATGCTTCCTCTTCACTCCGTTTGTTGTTTCCTTTGTTTTGCAGAAGATTTAAAGTTTAATGATGTCCCATTTGTCAATTTTTGACCTTAATTTCTGAGTGACTGATGTCTGATTTAGAAAGCCCCTTTCTGCACCTGTATCTTGTAGGGTATTCTTCTAACAGTTTCCATGTTTCAGGCTTCACATTGCAGTCTTTAATCAATTTGGAGCTGATTTTGTGTAGGGTGATAAATATGGGTCTACTTTCATACTTTTGCATGTGGAGATACAATTTTTTCCAACAGCACTTGTTGAAAAAGCTGTCTTTTTTCCCTAGTGGGTGTTCTTGGTGTCTTTGTTAAATATCAGGTGGCTGTGATTACTGTGTGCACTCATGTTTCGGTCTTCTGTTTTGTCCCACTCATCTACAAGACTTTTTTCATGCTGATTCCATTCTGTTTTTAGGACTATGGCTTTGAGTCCTGACAATCTATAGTTTATGACTATAGATTGAGTTCTGCATGGCATTCCCTATGGTATTATCTTATCTCTATAAGTAAGCTCAATAAATTCATTGGTTCCCAAGTAAAACTTTTATCAAACATTGGCTTGAAAATAGAACCTTCAAAGAGATAATGATTGCTTAGCATCCCCAGGAAAAGAAGTCTCACAACAGTTGGAAAATTTATTTGTTAATGCTATAATGTCTCATAATTATTTTTTAAAAAGAAAATGAGAGTGTTAAAGACGTTAAAAGGATATGGGAATGGAAATATTTTCCAAAATAGAAAAAGTGAGAAAGCCTAAGAAAGTGATAAAGGTTTGTTTAGGTTAGTTACAATGTATAAAGGATGAGACAAAAATGATATAAACAAAATCCTAAAATTTCTATGGTCATAGTTTAGTCAACTAGTTTAAGAAACATAATATGAATCTAGTCAAATTTATCTGAGAATTTTTTTTTAACCCAAGCCTTATCGACACAGCACAAGAGAGTTAAAAGTACCAGACTGGTGGAACTAACCCTACTGAATATTTAACAGCCATAGTGTGAGGCCTATACTAGTGTGGTCAGTGGACTTAAAGGACAGTTTTTGCCCCTTACCCTCTAAGGTTGGCTTAGTTCCAGAGGACTATTAAAAGTACCAGACTGGTGGAACTAACCCTACTGAATATTTAACAGCCATAGTTTGAGGCCTTTACTAGTGTGGTCAGTGGACTTAAAGGACAGTTTTTGCCCCTTACCCTCCAAGGTTGGCTTAGTTCCAGAGGACTATGGAACATCTCTCAAAACGTCCTGAAACTGTGATGAGTCACCTGTCCTCTTGCTCAGGGAGGACATGGAGACCCCATGAGATGGACTTGAACCAGTGTCCAGTCTACAAAGAGGAGGGTCAACTCAGAGAAAGCATCTTATTCATGCTTCCAATTGAAACCAGACATGGTCAAGCAGGACCTTTGACTTATCTTCACATAGGTGGAACTGGTGAAAGAAATGAGCCAGGAGCTCCTCCCAAGCCCGTGTGACCCCTGAGGAATAGATCCTCAAAAAGTGAAGCCAGACATGGTTGAGCAGGACCTTTGACTTATCTTCACATAGATGGAACTGGTAAAAGAAAGGAGCCAGGAACTCCTCCCAATCCCATGTGACCCCCCGAGGAACAGATCCTCAAATGACCTTAAGTGTGAAATAAATTGATTTATTTGGGCCAACTGTACGGTCTTAAACACCCAAAAGGAAAGTATAACCAAAGAGTAACGTCATCAGTATATTTTAAGAGTTCAAGGGATTACACATCTCAGACATTAGGCTTAAATCTATGTAAAAAGTAATTCAGACAATTATTTCTCATTGATTATTTTATTCTTAACCAGAAAGTGCTGCTCAGATGTAAGACTGCAAATCTTGGTCACCAATGCTGTAGTGTTCACCTGTAGCTAAGGGAGACAACCAGCTATTGCTCTAAAATGATGGATAAATTTTTCTCTCCCTAAGGGAACTGATACTGAGCATCCCAACATCTTATCAAACTGCCTGAAAGCAAATCCTGAATCCATCACTCTCGAATCCAGCATTGGCAGACAAAAGAAAAATGAGAAGGAACCCAATAGAGGGATGCTTTTAGAAACTCTCATCAAGAAATTCCAAAGGACTCTCATATGGACATTTGAAAATTGCCCTGTTCTTTTTTCTAGTTCCCTGTCTAGAACTTGTAACACTAATTACTCTGGCCTCTACTTCTTCACATCTCCTATTCACAATTCAAAGACTTTTTTTTCCCTCCTTAAGATAAGAGTTATGCGATCGGGGAGTCTTTAGATAGACCCACTGAAGGGGTACTCCAGTTGCCTCACCCTGCATCCCTGTTCAGCACGGAAGAAGCCAGGGCAGTCTGCGTTCCAATTCCCTGTTGGCAATTTGGATAACCTCTTCAGAGGATGGCGTGATAAGACTAGGAGGTAGGAATTGTACAGGCAGTTAGGGTAAAAAGACCCCAAAGAAAAGTAGCTAGTTTCTTGTCTAAAACTCACAATGTCCTTTGGCCTCTTAGCAACCTACTCTGTCCCAACGGCCAAAAATATCAAAATATTTGGGATCTTTTATCTAATCCTTAAAAGAATTTAGGGTTACCTCTTCAGAAGGGGGAATGTTAGAGTAGCCAAAAGCCCCATAAAAAATAAATCAAAAGAAAGAGTACATGAAGTTATCAGAAAAAAAGTGTTGGGGAGATACGGGAGGAGTTGGAGGGGAGGGAGTGGGCATGGATTTGATCAAAACACCTTATATGCATGCATGAAATTCTCAATAAAGTTATTTTTATGTTAAAAAAGATAGATAAGCTGTAGGTTTTGTTTCTATAAACAAGTATCTCATCTGAAATGAAAATTTATAAGTGGAAAGGACCCAAAGATGACTTGAAACCTATTGCACACTGCAGCCAGTAATAAATTCTCCATAATGACACAATTCATTATTGAGACAGAGGGTAGGGGATGCCAATTCAACACAGGAAATGATTGTTTATGGTGCACACACTGTAAACCATTCATCTTGTCATTTCTACCCTGCTAACTTATCCACCAAAATTGAGCATCAAACACCTGAAACTACTCAGTGATTCCTGGCAGCTTTCATTTTCCAAATATTCTTTATCCTTTATGACAATGTTTTCTTTCCAAATGAAGATATTTAAGTGAAGCAATATGATAAAGACAAACTTAAGTGCTGTCAAGACAAGACCTTGTGGATAATGGGATAATGTCCTATGAGACACTAGCCATCCATCTAGAAGTGAAAGACACACATTATGCAGATATGTCTATGGAAGTCAATAGAAAAAACAATGGCCAAGAAGATAACAGGCTTGAACCAACCTGGCATTTCCACTCCACTGCCTCTTTTGGTGGTAAATTGTGTACACCTCTGTTCCAGAGAGTCTTTCCTAAGCTCCAATTATGAAAGGCCAGCCAGAAGAAATCATGATGTCTTTGGACTCAGCTCAGGAACAACATGAAACATCTTGGTTGCAGAGCACTCATCTTTTTATTATTATGATTTTAATTATTATTATTATTATTATTTAATTTTATGTGCCTGAATGCATTGTATGTATGTAGGTAAGTGCTCTCATGTTGTGCAATGCCTGCAGACATCAGTAGAGGGCATTGAATTACCTGGAACTGGAGTTGGAGGCAGTTGTTAGCCACCATAGGTGTGTTGGAAACTGAACCAAGGTCCTCTGGCCTATAGGAAAATTCTGCCTCCCAAGTCTCAGGCATTATTGTGGAAGAGGGGATAGAATGATTCTAAGAGCCAGAGAAGGTGGATGACCTCAAGGAAACAGAGATTTCCTGAGAGTTAGTCAATTACTCATATGAGCTCAGAGCAATAGTGACAGAATGCAGAAGTCCCATGCAAACTCAATTAGACAAAAATTCAACATAGAGATACAGAAGTGAATAATAAATCTCAAAATTACATGAGGAATGTAGCCAACTATGTCTTCTGGTATGGAGAGAGTCCATCTCTTTCAAGGCTGTGACTCTGAGAAGGTTATCCAAGCTCCCATAGATGCACCCACACTGAAGGTCAATTGGGGACACAAATTATACTTGATAGATCTTATTTTGCCTTATTTTGTGGGGGGAATCTAAATACCATCAACTTATAGTGTATGAAAAAGAAAAAATTTCAATAAAATAAGAAAATCAACAAGGTAAAGGTAGAATTAAATATAGTTAATGAAGAAAACAGTTAGTCCTAGTGGTTTAGAAAATCTTCTCAGAAAGAAGATGATAGACCACATTAGAATAATTCATATGATTTAGATACTCAACAAGAGAAATATCATAGATCATAACTGATATAACTGACAGTAGTATTCCATTTTTTCATTAATGTCCCAATAGCATATCATTTAAATCTAAATCTTGCATCAAAATTTTGAAAGGAACTAAATTTGCGAAGAGTATGTGTGAAAGCTTCTTTCACCTGCTTGTTTCTTAGAGTGTAAATGAAAGGGTTTAGCAAAGGAGTCACAGATGTGTTCAGCACAGATACACTCTTATTTAAAGTCACTCTTTCCTTTGCTGATGTTTTCACATACATGAAGATACAACTCCCATACGTGATAGAGACAACAACCATGTGGGAAGAGCAGGTAGAAAAGGCCTTTTTTCGTTGTTGAGATGAAGGGAATTTGAGAATGGTTTTGATGATGAGTGTGTAGGAGAGGATCACCAAGATCAAGGTGATGATAAGGGTCATCACAGCTATGACAAATGCAAGCAATTCTAAGAAACGTGTGTCTGTGCAAGACAGCTGCAGGACAGGAGGAATGTCACATAGGAAGTGGTCTATTGTTTTGGAAGCACAGAAATCCAGTTTTAGTCCCAAGAGCAAGGGGGGGAAGATGGATAAGAACCCAGTTCCCCAGGAGCAGAGAACAAGCAGGTGGCACACTTTGCTGTTCATGATGACTGGGTAATGCAGAGGTTTGCAGATGGCCACATAGCGGTCATAAGACATGGCGGCCAGGAGGTAAAACTCTGTGATTAATAATAGAAAAAAGAAGAAAACCTGGGCTGCACAAGCATTGTAGGGAATTGTTCTGTCTCCAGTGAGAATGCTCATCAGATACCGAGGGATGCAGGCGGATGTGAAAGCAATTTCTAAGAAGGAGAAGTTTCGGAGGAAGAAATACATTGGAGTCTTTAGGCAAAGATCCAGCAGCGTGAGGAGGATGATGACTAAGTTCCCCATGAGGCTCAAGATATAATTGAAAAACAGAATTGCAAAAATA
>NW_008343658.1:146011-149307 GCF_000622305.1 Nannospalax galili | reverse complement strand
AAAAAAAAAAAAGATCTAATCACACTTTACTAAGTCATTTCTTCCTTCTCAGTCACATAAAGGTCTATGTTTAGAAGTTTTAGAAATGTACAAAAAATCAGACTAGGGATTATCTAATAATAATACCCTTTACTTCATTTTTTGTTTCTTGTCAATCAAACCCATTCCTTTCTCATACAGTTGAATAAGTTCTGCTGGCCCGTTTACAAGAGGCATGTCAGTTACTTGAAATATAGTTCCTCAATTTCATTAGTGTTTCTGCATCTCCACCTTGCTAAGGCTTTATCCCAATAAGCTGTTCAAGGTGTGATCTAAAATTTCTCAATTAAATGTTTTTACATTGATAGAATGGTTATTGGAGATGGTTGTTTCCAGTAGTCACGTAATTACCAATTTGGGGATATCTGTATAGGAAATTTCTAAGGAAGGGAAACTCCAAAGAGGAAAATACAGAGGACTGTGAAATGAGATTCTAGCAGTCTGAGTACGATGATGATATGCATTAAGTGCCTAGAAAATAACTGGGAAGCAGAAGGATCAAACCTGTTTCAAAGTTGCTCCATCAGTTCAACCTGTTGCCATAAACTCTGTCTGTCTAGTATGATTTTCCATTACTGCCCTCTTGTCTCACTCATGTCAGGTCTTCAGCTCTAAGTGGGGTAAAAAGATCTGTATGGAATCAGGCATGATGGCACACATCCTTAAATCCATGCACTTGGGAGGTAGAGACAGGCGAATATCTGTGAGTTCGAGTACTGCTTAAAAAAAAAAAAAAAAAGAAAGAAAGGAAAAGAAAAAGAACCAAAACCAAACCCAAAGAAGAAAACAAAAATATCTGTATGAAAAAAGTAGTATGTATTGCTTAACTGTAATAACTAGAAAACTAATGTTTCAGGAGATGTCATGTTCATTCATCCTTTACAGACATTATATCAGACAAATATTTTATATTTCTAGAATATTTTGATTTGATATTAAATCTTTTTATATAGTCTACCAATTTTATAGTCTTATAAATGTAGACTTTTTGGAGATTTTAATGTGAATGATTAGAATATATACAAAGGTTAGAAAGCGCACATGCCCTGTGCAATGTGCAGGAAGTAAGATGCCATATACATTATTAATTAATTTTGAAAATTGTAAAGGAGGATCAAAATATTACATGAATAATTGTATATCTGATATTATTACACATATTCACACAAATAAACCTAGCCTGTGTCAGTAAGTAGAATGAGTTCATTGGCCCTATTCAATTCCATCAATCAAAGCTTAGCATACCAAATTCTTGAGTGGTGTTTTATTTTTTATGGCTAGTGATACTAGTTTTCAGGTATTTACATAACAAATGTGAATTTATTGGCTTTTCACATGAAGAAACCAGCCAAGATCTAGTGACAGGAAATGCCAGGCAAAGGATTGTATAAATAGAGCTATGTATGCATTTTAGAACATAGTAAGAGTAACATAGAATACAGAGAAGATAAAGGGTTATGAAAGTCTAAAATACAAATTTAAAAAATTCATGTGAAGGAAATCATGGAAAAATTCAAAGTTTAAAGTATAAAAAATAATTACAAATAAATTATGATGAACATGACACTTTTAAAACAGAAAAAGTTTGTTATTAATATGTATCTATTTTCATTTACTGATATATATGGATTCAAATTTGTACTGTTTTATTCAAGATTTTATTCACAATTTTATTCAAATTTTAATTAGAAGTCAATTTATGGAACACTTGTTCAATAAAGAATTAGTGATATCTCTAGGGAAAAGTATTTTTACATGTTTTTTATCAATCTTTCCACCTCAGACTCAGATACTAGTATAATAGACATGCACCACCATGTATCTTGCATTGAGGATATAAAATAATTATTTCTGATCTCTCATGAACAAACTGTTTGCATACATGCAAAACAAAAGATATAAAGAATCAAAAGGTAGTTGAAAGTGATTGCTTCTCCTTTGCCATTCTCAGGAATTTACAGAAGGAGATATCTGAGCATTTTTATATTTTTATATGGTCCCAAAAGGATTTGAATACTTGAGAAAATATATTTTAGGGAGATGAAGCAGCATAGGATGAAGAAAAGCAGTGAATCAAACCTGGTATGGTTAGAAAACATATTCACTGTTTTTATATGTATTTATCTCTGATAGACCCATAAACGGAAACGACATTGTCATGGTGGGAGGAGAGATGTGAGAATATATTATAAAATGATCTTAATCATCCAAATTATAAATAACACTTTCAAAATTAAATGATTTTCTAATTTTAAATTCTTTCACCTTATTTGTAATCTTTCACAATTATCTGTAAGTCTAAATAATGCAATATTAAAATCCTAGCCCCTTAATAGTTTACCAGCTTTCTTCAGATGAGCGTAGCTCTGTGGCAATCTGCATTTCAATATTTTAGTCTTTATTGGTGAACAAGAGTAGGTAGTCTGTTCCTACTCACTTCATTCTAATCTCAAATATACGACTGATTTACATGTTTACTTAGAGATTTTATTTGTGACTAATTTATTGCATGGGAGGAAGGTGCATGAACTTACCATGTCTACATTTTACTGCAGTTCACTTATCCAGAGTATTGTAAACATTACTAAATATGACATGGAGGATGTGCCTTTGTGTCCTATTGGAAAGCTTCTAATAAAACCAAAGAATTCCCAGGGTACCTGAGCCCTAAGACCATCATCTCCTAAGGATTTACCAAATTTAGATACATAAGTGCTTTCTGTAGAAATAACATTCACATAAACTTTTTCTTCTTTTAATTATGTTTCCAGAGAATTCAGTTAAGATTAATATTTGATTACCCCTCACACATCAATCTTTTGAAATCACAGCTACCTATTTATGGTTTATAAGCAGAGAAAAAGAAGAATATTTCTAGTCAAAATGAAAAGCTATAAGTTGTGAAGAGTTGACTGTTGTAGACCAATTAACTCTAGGCTGTGTGTTATTCTACTAATACACTGTTTCCTCAAACTTGGGTATAGCTGAAGAGTCCTTCTAGGTAAGGATGTGGCATGATTTATTTAATCACTTCTTAGAGATCAGTTAATAGATGGGTCCAGTGATAAGAAGTAGAGCAGTGCACCTATATCTAAAATTGTGTATAGGTAGTCTACAATGTATTTTCAATGTACTTAAATCTCTACGCATACGGGCAGTATTAATTAGACTCGATGGGTCATAAAAAAGGAAAAAACAAAGAAAAATGGAAGTTTGGATGGTTCTTGGGGAGAAGATTCAGGAAGATTTGGACAGTG
>NW_008343658.1:113471-145981 GCF_000622305.1 Nannospalax galili | reverse complement strand
TACACTGATATTTTCAAAAAAATCAATAAGGATATATTTTAAAATTTCACAGTATTTAAGGATATGTTATAACCTTAGAATAATTTCCTCTGCCAGAATTGCTAAATCAAAAGCAAACATAAAACTAAATTATCCACACTAATCTAAAATCTTTACAGAATTTCAGTCAGTTCTGAGCAACAATGTATTCTGGTGCCTGTTTCTTTTTTAAAATTTTTTATTTATTTTTTTTATTTTATGTGTATGTGTATATTGCCTGCATGTAGATAAGTGCACCCATGTTGTGCAATGCTCCCTCCTCAGATCCCCTGGGACTGGAATTACAGACAGTTGTCAGCTGCCATGTGGGTGTCAGGATTCGAACCTGGGTCTTCTGCAAGAACAACCAGGGTTTTTAACCACTGAGCCAGCTCTCTAGCCCCAATGGTTCCTGTTTCTTACATCCTCAACAGAGTGTGTTTTCTTTAAATATTCAGAGTATAATCATAGAGGCTGGAGAAATGGCTTAGTAGCTAAGAGCACTTACTGCTCTGCAGAGGTCAGTTTCCAGCACTCAAGTTGTGGAGCTCTAGCTTTAAGGCACTTGATGACTCCCTCAAATCTCTGCCAGCATTAAACCCACTTGCACAAGAATACACAAAGACACATCCATATACACATAATCAAAGTACATTTACAGGTTATAGATATTTTTCAGAAGAATTACATAGACTCCCATTTCTCTACTGTCATATCATCTTTTTTCTCTCCCACGTGCCAAAAAGCCTGTTGTATATGCCTTTGAGTCTGACTTTTTATGTTTTGCATACTAAAATATAGTTCCATCCACTTCCTTGAAAAAGATGTGATGTTCTTTTTGAATTGTATTCTATTATGTGTATTTTGCCACATTTTTTCAGTCTATGTCTATTGACAGCCACTTATGCTATCTACATCACATAGGTATGACAAACAATCCCACAATAAATGTGACTATGTACTGACATGATTTATAGTGACCGGCACCCTTAGGTGTATACTCAGGAGTCTGTTAAATATGGTCATTCTAGTTATTGTCATTTTGAGGAGCTTCTGTACTCCCTTCCACAGGTAAAAGTACTAATTACATTCCTACCAACAGTATATCAGTGATCATTTCTCCATCCATCTCAGCAGCATATATTATTTTTGTAGTTTTTATGTGTGCAATTTTATTTTGCACTGAGACGAATTTTATTATAGAAGGGAGGAAATAGAAAAGAAGAATAAAACTAACACACTACATAAAATGCAAACCTCTGAAAAAATAAGAGGAAAACGTTGGGAAATTTCAAGACATAGGTAGGTAAGGAATCTCTGAATAGGAAAACCTCTGATTAGGAATTAAGGCCCAAAACTGACCAACAGAACACTATGAAATAAAAAATCATGCATACAGAAAAGAAACTGGAAACTATTTGTTGAAGGCACAGTCTAAGAATGGAAGAAAATCTTAGCCAGCTGTACATGCAACAGAGGACTCATACGTGGGATATATACAAACTTCAGCAACTTAAACATACTTGGAGTCTATGGGGAATGTTCTCATTCAAACCACCACACCAGCGAATAGCCACTCCTTATTCACCTGTGTCTGGATTAACATCTTGTGACTGACTGAATCAATTTAATGAAGAAGCAGCTACATCAATCAAAAGGCTGAGTGACATCAGACAGCATCTGGGGCCTATAGCTGAGATTTTATCACTTGCTGTATCTGCCTGCTTAATGTTTCCAGAAATGTTTGAAAAATGTCTGGATTTATGAACTTTCTCTGTTCTCTTAATATAAAAACTTCATGAAACTGGGACCATGTTGGGCCATGGTACCTATTCTCTGTCATCCATGTTAAGGCACACTGTGTTAAGTCAGTGTTCCCAGATTTTCCCCAAGGCAATTTCATCCACTGAAGCCTAGTCAGCCTATCTAGAGTCCCTTGTTTTAGGAAGATCAACTCTTCCTTGCCTAGCAGTAATCAGTTGCCAATATTTCTTCAGCTAAGATTGGGGTCTGCTGTTCATTTCCCCAGTTCTATTCTGGGATTTTGTCTCCCTGAGTTTGCATGGGACTTGTGTATGCTGAAACCATTGCCGTTGAATCATATGAGCAAGTTCCTTGGAACATATAGGACTCTGTTTCCATATGGTCATGCACCTCCTCCCTGGCTCTTACAATCCTTCCACCCCCTCTTCCATGATGGTCCCTAAGCCCTGGGTGGGTGAAGTTTAATATAAGAGTCCTGTCCAAGGAACAGCATTTTATAGACTCTTCATCTATATGCTTTGGCCATTTGTGAAATTTTGTGTTCCTGGCCCTTTGTTTCATGAGGGAGCTTCCTTAATGAGAACTGAGAATTCATTAGTGTCTTTTTCTTTACCCTGTTCTATGTTCTGTGAACCTTAGGTATACAGGTTGCATTGTAGATGCACCACTTAGTCCTGGGAAATTCATAGAGAATGTCTGTGTGAGGCTGTAGGAAACCAGTACAGCATGCCCTAGGGCAAGATGGATCTGAAACTTTTAAGCTCAGGCTACAATCTGTGCTAAATGGATGGGCACTGAATACAGCCTCCACAAATCCCTGTCTTTCTGAACACTGCAGGGCTAGCTGGAGAAAAATGGCCAGGCCAAAAGTTTAAGTTCCTTGATGAGGGAAGGCATCTTGGTCAACAGTCATTAGCCCACATCCTGATTCTGAACAAATAACTCTCAGCTCTCACTAGCAAAAAGAATAGGCCAGGTTAAAAGTTTACTCCTGGGCTAAAAGTTAAAAGTCCATTATGCTTTTTGTCCAATGAAAGGAATCATTGTGGCCAAAAAATTACAAGTTAGGCACTGGTAACCCTGAGTAAAAGTTCAAGCATCCTGTTTTACAAACAACGCTTGGTTGGCCCCAGCTAAAAGCTATACATCCTGTTTCTCATTGAATTGTGCCCTAAATCTTTGTATGTAACTGCCAAATCCCATGTGACTGCCAGTTTCATGTATAAACACCCACTGATTTTTTTAATAATGTTGACTTGCTGCAAAGAGGCTCAAGTCCCAGGGACTGGCCCTGTGCTGCCAGTATCACCATCGCAGAACAAGGCTTTGATGAGTGGTGACTGCAATATTTGTCTGTAAATATAAGGTTAAATAATTTGTACATAGTAAGAAATTACATTAGTCTAGGGATGTGACAGTATTAGGAATTTCTCTAAGATCTATGACCACTTCAGCAATGTGCATTTGGTTATGTTTCCAGTACAACACTTAAGTTTCTTCCCATTGAGTGGGCTTTTAGTCCAATTACGTAGCTGTTGATTGCCTCCAAGATTAAAGTGCCACTATTGATTGCACCAATGTTGTATGTTGTACCAGCAATTGATGTGATCATTTAATCTTCAAGGTGGTGTTTGACCATTGATTTATGTCCTCCCTTGGCACCTTCTTAGCGGCTCTCCAAAGCTATGAGAGCTAGCCTTCAGAGGAAGTGGCTTCATGGTAGTTCCAGCTCTATTGTTCCATATCCTGTGTCTGAAGTATGTTCTGCCTTTAACAGTGGGGTCTTACCTTCAAGTTCTAGAAGGCTATCAAGAGCTGTGGCAATAGCCTGTTTAATTTTGAGAGTCTCTTTGACCACCCTGGCCAGCAACTGAAAGGAAGTTTTCACCTGTCTGGCACTGTCTTTTGTTATGCATCCTTTTGCTATACATATAGACTCATGTAGAGATATTGTATGTGCAAGTTTTCATTAAGTTGTTGGACTAATATGATTCCATCTAGTTTTTTAAACTAGCTACCAGCTAGGCATTATTTATCTCTCCTCTCTCTTACCCTGTTTAACCCTTCCACCATGGTTTCCCGATTTAATGTGTCCTCATCTTTCCCACTTCTCCTTTGATAATACCAGTCTCCTGTCTCTCTTGAGCTCCTTCTTTCTCCTTATCCCCTAGGTTCCTTGTATACCCTTCCCTCCCCCCTCCCTTTAACTAACCCAATTTTTATTCATATCTCCCTTGTTAAGGCCTGTTTCCTACTGTTCTTCCCTTTCAGGTTCTTTCTTTTCCTTTACCTCCCTGTTTCCTTTCCATTAGCCTGGTTCCTGTAGTTATGTCTGGTTGCATACTTATTTATCCGAGTTTGGTACTAGGATCTACATATGAGGGAGAACATTTGTTGACTTTTTTTCTAAGTCTGTGTTAATAAACATAGTATAACAGTTTCTAGTTACATCCAAATTTCATGGGTTTGTCCTTCTTTGCCACTGAGTAGAACTCCATTGTGTAAATATACCACATATCTGCTGTTCTCTGCAATAGGATGAGTCCTTTGGGTATATGCCAAGGAGTGGTATAACTGGGTCAAATGATAGGTTCATTTTTAATTTTAAAAGAGTTTTCCATAATGATTTCCATAGGGGTTGCACAAGTTTTCACTCCTACCAGCAGTGGAATAGCATTTCCATTTCCCCACATCCTCTCCAGAATCTGGTATCATTTGGTCTCTTGATCTTAGCCAGTTTGACTGGGATGAGATGAAATATTAAAGTGGTTTTAATTTTCATTTCCCTAATTACTAACGAAGTTGAACATTTTTAAAGATGTTTCTTAGTCATCTCTATTTCTTCTTTTAAGAACTCTCTCTTTAAGTCCTTAGCCCATCTTTCCATTGGCTTACTTGCTTTCTTGATTCTTTATTTTTTGTGTTCTTTATATATTCTGGATGTTAAACCTCGGTCAGATGTGTGGCTGGTAAAGATTTTTCTCTGACTCTGTGAGTTTTCTCTTCACTTCTTTGGCTGTTTCTTTTGCTGAACAGAAGCTTTTTGGTTTAATGAGGTCTTACTTCAGAAATTCATTTCTCACACCTATATCTTGTAGGTTATTTGCAAAGTTTTCTTCTAACAGGTTCATATTTTCAGGTTTCACATTGAGGTCTTTGATCCATTTGGAGTTGACTTTTCTGCAAAGTAAAAAATAAAGGTCTAGTTTTGTTCTTCTATTGGTGGAGATCCAGTTTTTCAAGCACCATTTTGTTGAAGATGCTGCCATTCCTCCAGTAAATGTTCTTTGCTCCTTTGTCAAATATCAGGTGACTGAAATTGCATGTACTCATATTTGGGTCTTCAAGTATGTTCTATTGATCTATGGATCTAGTCTTGTGCCAGTACCATGCTGTTTTTATTACTATAGCTCTGTAATATTGTTTGAAAATTTGTATATTAAACCCTCCAGCATTGCCGTTTGTGCTCGGGGTTTCTTTGGCTATCCAGGTTCTTTTCTGCTTCCATATGAATTTTAACATATTTTTCTGTAATGTGAAGAATGTCATGGGGATTTTAATTGGCATTGCATTGAATCTGTAAATGACAGAATAATCAGTTTCCAATAGTTTCTTGGCTAAGGTTGGGCCTAATACCCATTTCCCCAGTACTATGCTTGGTTTTCATCTGATTGAGTCAGCGTAGGTCTTGTGCATGATCTGACCACTGTTGCAAGTTCATATCATAAGTACCCAGAGGCTTGAAATCCCTGTTTCATTATTTTCATGTGAACAACCCTGGCTCTTACAATTTAGAATGTATGGGTGAGGTTTAATATAGGAGATCAATACAAGGACATGTACTCTGCAGTCTCTTATTCCCTCTTAGGACTGCCTTCACTTTAGCCCATAGATTATGGTATGGTGAGTTTTCATTTTCATTCAATTCCAAGAATTTCTAATTTTTTAAAATAATTTTTCTTATGATCCAAGTTTCATTGAGTAATGTGTTATTTAGTTTCCATGGGTTTGTGCAGATTTTCCCTAGTTTTGCATTTTTATTGAAGTTTTGTGATTGTCATGATATAGTCTGATGGTATTTAGATTTGCTTCCTTCTCTCCCCCCCTTTCCATACTTCCCCCTAGTCAAACTTAATGAACTCTCATTAAATATATGTTTTTGACCTATGGAGTACTACTTGTGTCTCCCAATGTCCTTCAGTGTAGGTCTATCCACTGTGCCCACAAAGCATCTCATTCCTATAAGACACTGCCTTTTCCCCTCCCAGAAGCCATTGATTGCCAAGAGTTCCTTGGGTTGGGTAGGGATTTCTTACCCATCTGTCCATGTCTAGGCTGATATTTTTTCTCATTTGATCTTGAATAGAACTTGAGTGTGCTGTCACCATTGGTGTGAGTTTATATGAGTGAAAAATAATCTACTGTATGGAAGACTCTATTTCCTTCTAGTCAATGACCCCCTCTGTCTCTTGCAATCTTTCTTCCTCTTTCTCAGTGATATGAGCCTATGGAAGCAGAAACTTAAAATACCTGACCTCTTCAGGGACAAGTATTTTGAAGTCTCTTCTTCTCTGCACATTGGCTAATTGTGGGTCTCTGTGTTAATCACCATCTGCTGTATAAGGAAACCTGTAGTGTGGGTTAAGAGGTGCATTCTTCCTAAGTGTAAAGGTTGCATTGAATATGTGTCGTTTAGGGTCAAGCATCTCACAGACACTTATTGTCTGCCTTTGACCAGGTCTGGAATTCTGTAATAGTCTTTATCTGTTGAAAAAAGAAGGTTCTTTGATGAGGAGTGCAAGGTACACTTTCCTGTAATTATGAAGATGCATATTTAAAATAAAGTAAGAAATTGTATCAGAAGTAGATGTTTCTCTAGGATCTGTGACCTCCAGCCATGTGTTTATGTTTACAGTGCCACACATGAGTTCCCTCCCATTGAGAGGGCCTTAATCCCAGTTAGACAACTGTTGATTTTCCTCAAGATAAAAGTGCCACTACTGCACAAATATAGTTTCTGGGCTAATCATTGTTATTTATTAGGGTTTACAACTATGTAGGAGTTTATTTAGCTTATGGTACCAAAGGTGAAAGAGTCCATTATGGCAGGTAGGCATGGCAGCAGAGGTGGCTGGAGGAGGAGTGGAAGCTAAGTGCTCATAAGTTTAAGTAGGCACAGGAAGTAAGAGAGCAACTAGAGATCAGGCAAGGCTTAAGAACTCTCTATGTCTGCCCCCAGGGACTAGTTCTCTCCAGCTTGGCTACACTTCCCAAAACAGCATCAGTAACTGATGACAAAAAGCTCAAATACTTGGAGCCTGTGGGTGACATTCTCATTCAAATCAAACCACCACAACAGCAAATAGCTACTCCTTGTTCTCCTGTTTCTGAATTAACATCTTGTGACTAAGGGACTGAATCAATTTAAGGAAGAAACAGCCACATCAACCACAAGGCTGAGTGCCATCAGATAGTATGTAGGCCTGTATCTCTTTGCTATACCTGCCTACTTAATGATTTTAGCAATGTGTTTGAAGTGTTTGGATTTATACGCTTTCTCTATCCTCTTACTATAAAAACTTCACAAACTGTTACCATGTTGGGCCATGGAATTTGGGGTGGTTAGAATTTCTGGATGAGAAGATGACATGATAAAGAAGTAGAAACAGAATCCAACCTTCAACAGATGCAGATAGCTTCAGTAGTTACAAGAGGCACTCAACCTTCGATCTGGAATGGAGGTTGGGCATCGGGGTTGGGGAAGATCTGGGATTTATCACTGGACCCAGAGAGTCCCAAGAAGAGGGTCATGTCTTTCTGGAATTCTAGAAAGTGTGGTGTGCCTTCTTAGGTGGCGTCTCGGTCCTTCCTGGGACCTGGGAAGGAGAGGTGGGAGTTCTGATAGGGGAACTAGGTATCTTCTGCCAAGTGGCAATGAACCAGATCTACAAGGAAACTGATAACAAACCATTTGACTTTTTCTCAGGACCTCTGAGATAGATAAAATGTCCTCCTGGAGTGGGGAGGCAGGATGGGGAAATTGTCAGTGCATTCAGTCACTTGTCAGACTAATTTTCCTTCTGGGTAAACTGTATCTGTGTTCTAAGACTATGGTATCTCACATTTGGCTCCAAAATAAAATGTTTCTTATCCCTTTGGAGGTGAGACTTAATCTTTCATGTTGACACCTCCATAAGTTTCTGGAAAATGAGCCCTCCTGAGAGCCTTATCTAATGGGAAAGAATGCAGGCCTCAAAGAGTCTCTCCCCAACCTCCATGGCTCTTACTCCATGGGAGTATTTAAACTCCCATGCTACTTGTCCCATGTGGTGACTGTAGACTTGTGGCTATTGCAGACTTCCTCTGGTCAATAGTCACTCTTCATGGATTTATAAAGCCAATGTGGATTCTATGAGGTTGGTTGCTTTTACTTTCTACCTTAAATTGTTTCAATTTAACATCCTAACATTTACCTGGGAAAGAGTTAAAACACCTAATTTCCTAACAATTCATATGTAAAAATGCCATGTTGTATGTAGGAAACAATGTTTCTTTGAAGTTTTTCACTGCCTCTGGCTATACTTCTACCCCCTCTTCCACAATATACTTTGAGTTTTGAGAGGAGAACACTCTGATATGAGTGTTCCATTTACGGTTGACAATTCCACAGCTTCTTTTCCTCTACACTTTGATCAGTTGTGGGTGATTACTGTAGTTCACAAGTGGGTAAGACTTTTCTCCTCTGATGGTATAAATTGTACCTTTTAGCACTATGAAAGTAAGGAGGGATGAAGCCTCTAGATCAGTATTAGTGATGGGGGTGAACAGGCTCCCCTTCTAGGGTTCTTAGTCTCATGTGTCAAAGAATTTAAGAAAGCTAAAACAGAAGCTTTAGGACAAAGTTTTAGAATTTAAGGAAAAACCCTTAGGCCAGGAAAGCCACAAATCTCAGCCTCGAGAAGGAGAGGGGAGGGAAAAGAAATAAAAAACATCCACAAAACCACTCAGGTTTGGAGCTGTCTAGCAGCCACATGGTTCATGATCTCAGGAAGCGCTAGAGATTAAGTAAAGTAATCCAAGACATTGGGGCAGCCCAAAGTGTTAGGGAAATCATGGTTAGAAAAGAGATATAAAAGGGATAGGAGAGGTTACACTGGACCAGCTGGGACCACAAGAACTGCACTAAGAGGAAGGGATTCTGAACAGGGAAGGAAAAGTTCACCATCTCGATAACACATTAGGTATTCTGCCCATCTCCTTGTCATAATTTAGGAGAATCTGTCCTCCTACGGGTGGTTCCATGATCAGAGGATCTGGTAAAACGGGCAAGTGTGGTCTGCAGTCAGATCAAATCCTCTTCCATACTTGACCAGCCTTCTCCAAGGGTCTTTTTACTACTGTAACAGCCTGATTTCTTCATGTTCTTAAATTAAATCAAAATGAAGAACTGCGGATGGTATTTACTTATTACTAAAAAAAATTATTGTTATTTTCAGTGTATCATTCTAAACATTTTTCACAGACTTAAAATACCACTGTCTGTTGACCCAGTTTCACCACTACTGCTTATATATATGAAGGTTTTTAAAATAGCATATCATAAAGATCACTGCACTTCTCTGCTTATTGTAGCATTATACAGAATAGCGAAGTTGTGGTATAGCGTAGTTGTCTATCACCAGATAATAGATGGAGAATGTGGTAATATACACAATGTAATTTTATTCAGCTATAAGGAAAATCACTGTGTCTTTTGTAAGACAGTGGATGCAACTTGAGATCATAATATTAAGTAAAATGATTTTCAGACTCTGAAAACCACATATTGTATATTGTCTTTTGTAGGTGGATCCCAGATTATATATAGAGACACTTTAAATCATGAATCCTTATAAAACACAAAAGTAGAAGTAAGACTGTGTGGAGAGTTAATGGGAAGAATGGAATGGGGGAGGGAGGAAATGGGTTTAGTTAAAGTACATGATATATTAAAGTCGCTTTATAACATTTGTTACTTTGTCTAATGAATATATGTCAATAAAACATATATGAAAAAATTTTAATTTCCTTGTATAGCTTCATCTGTGTTTTGCCTTTCACCACCAGCAGGAAGTACAATTGCTATAAAGATCATCAAAAGAATAACCCTCAATCAGATGATATTATTCAATTATGAGTATAGATTATTAAAATCAGTTTACCTACAAAGAATTTAAAATAATCCTGTCTAATGTTTATGAGGCCATAAGATAGTTTATTTCTCCGGAATTTCAAATTCCCTTGGTCCTAAAAATGTCTTAATAGAATAGTTGTTGAAAAAATTCAGTACATAACTTGACATGCCTGGGTAGAGGAAATCTCAACTGAGGCATTTCCTCCATTGGAATGTCTGGTGAACATGTCTTTGGGGCATTTTCTGAGTTTTCAGTGATGTGGGAGGACCAGACCACCATGGATGATGCCACCTCTGGGCAGGTCATCCAGTGTTGTATGAGAAAAGAGTTAAGTTTGTTTACCCAGATATCCTTCAGTTCTTTGGCTGAGTTTGGGGCCCACTGTCAATTTACCCAGTTCTGTGCTGGGTTCTTGTCTCAATGAATTTACATGAATATTGTCCATGATGACACCATTATATAATTCATATGAACACGTTCCCAGAGGCTTGGAAGACCCTGCTTCCTTATGTTCATGCAGCAACTTTGGGTCTTACAGCCTTTCTGGCACCTCTTCTACAATGGTCCATGAGTCTTTAGTGGCAGAAATTTAATATAGGAGTCCTATCCAAGGACACACAGTGTCTTATTCTGTATTCTTTTGTTACTCTGCACCATCCCTTGTTACATTAGGAAGCTTCACAGGAAAGAGTTAAGCCATGCATTAATATTCTCTCTTCTTCCTTTTCCTCTATGTTCCATGAACCTTAGGTATAGCAGTTCCATTGCAAATGTGTCACTTAGGGCTGGATACCTATCAGGCACTTATTCTCTGTGTATGACCAGTTGTGCAGCTCTGCAACAGTTTCCATCTGTTTCAAGAAAAGCTTCTTTGATGAGTGGTCAATGATAATATTTGACTATAAATATAAGGGCACATGTTTTGCATGCAGTATGAAATTACGTTTTTCTAAGGATATGATAGAGGTAGGGTTTTCTGTAGGATCTATGATCTACACAGCCATATGTATTTGGCTATGTTTTCAGGGCCAACCACGAGTTCCCTTCCATTGAGATTGCTTCAAGTCCAATTAAATAGATAGCTGTTGATTACCTCCAAGATATAACTGCCATTACTGTACTGCTATAGTTTGTTGTGATTGTCATTGTTGTGGTTATTAGACTTTGAGCCTGGGGTAGACCACTGATTTACTCTCAACAGATTTCATAGTAAATGTTAATTTATTTCATATAAAGAAATAAAAATAATTTATAAAGGAAAATGTGGCATGCATCTACTGCTGTTGGCCCACTTGACTCAGACAGTTAAGAAGTCCTCAGACCACCCATCTCTTATGCTCATTTCTGATACTAATGCCCAATCCACTAAGCCAGGTAAAATGGTCTCCACTTTCCACCCCTATGCCACCCAGTTTAGAGACCCCAGGACCTCCGGCCTCATGCACAATGTAGCTTCCATTTGACAACCTGTATGTATTTCCTTGCTTGCTCCAAGGTAGCTCTAGCCTCTCCCTCCCTCTGAGACCATAACACTGCCATCCAAGGACCTGTACCTACCATCTGCCCACCCCAATATTTGCCCTTGTGTCTTCATCCTTCTTGAAACCTAAAGCTACTATTTGACGACCTTCACTGAGTGTCTGTATGATCCATAGTTACACTTTTGTTTTTTCCTTGCATGCTAAATTTTCTTTTTGAGGAACCACAGGAAGAACATGTTCATTTTATAGACTGGCTCCCCATGTGCCCAGAATCTTTGATTAGAATTAGCAGAAAAAAGACATCTGCCACTCTATACATGAATCAGCACTGAGTGGCTCCAAGATTGCACTTTAAGTATCTCTAATACTTACAAAGCTAAGGTAAGAGCAAATAGAGAAACAAACACTCACTCAGCAAAGTGTGATAGACAACCACACCAAAAGACACAACCGAAGACCTAACTCCAGATGCCAAATGCCATAGGAAAAACACAAATAACATGTGGGGCTGGAGAAATAACTCAGTGGTTAAAAGCTCTGACTGTTCTTGCTGAGGACCCATGTTCGGTTCCCAGCACACACATAGTGGCAAAGAACTGTACATAACCTCAGTTCTTGGGGATCCAATGCCGTCCTCCTAAAGGAAAAGTAAGGTGTATACTTCAACATATAGGAAAAGGCAAGGACTTTTTGAATAGGAATTTGGTAGCTCAGGAATTAAGATCTACAGTAGTCAAACCAGATCTCCCAAATCTCATCAATTGAAAAGCTTCCATACAACAAAGAAAACTATCAGTGGTGGGAAATGGTAATCCCCATAATGGGAGAGATATTTGGCTGCTACAACCCTATTAATATCTAGAAATCACAAAGAACTAAGAAAACGACATCAAGAAAATAAGCAATCCATTCAGAAAATGGGTTATAAGTGTAAGTAGGAATTCTAAAAGGAAGAAATTCAAATGGCTAATAAGCATTTGTAGAGTGGTCAACTTCAGTAACTGTCAGGAAAATTAAGATTAAAACTACTTTGAGACTGTATCTCAGCCGAATCAGAATAACTATTTATTATCAAGAAATCAATGACAACAAGTACAGGTGAGGATATCACAAAAGAGGAACATTTATTCACTGTTGGCTGGAGTGTAAAATGGTTCAGCAACTATGGAAATCAACATATAATATCATCAAAAAGATAGAACTAGTGTTACCATTTGACTCAACAAAATGCTCTTCCCTCTCTCCCTCCCTTCCTTCTTTCCCTCATTTCTTCCCTACCTCCCTCCTCTGTCTCTCTTTCTCCTCCTCCTCCTCCTCCTCCTCCTCCTCTTAATTTCTATTTTTATTTATTATTACGCAATATTTACATGAACACACATGTTTTATGTGTAGAGATTAAAGGACAGTTCTTCTTCATCTTTTTTGTACTTTGTATATTCTGTATATCAATCCTCTCTTAGATGAGTAGCTGGTGAAGATTTTTCTCCCCCTCAGTATGCTTTCTCTTCACCCAATTTGATGTTTTATTTTTCGGCTGTACAGAAGCTTTTAAGTTTAATGAGGTCCCATTTGTCACTGTTGACGTTAATTCCTGAGTGACTCATATCTGAATTAGAAAGCCCCTATCTGCACCTATATCTTGTAGGGCAATGCCACGCACTGTGAAACTACCTAACAGTTTCAGTCTTTCAGGCTTCACATTGCAGTCTTTGATCAATTTGGAGTTGACTTTTGTGCAGGACGATTAGTATGGGTCAAATTTCAGATTTCTGCATGTGGAGATTCAATTTTTCCAATAGCAGTTGATGAAAACGCTGTCGTTTCCTCCGGTATTCTTGGCACCTTTGTTGGATATCAGGTCGTTGTAATTATTGTGTGCACTCGTGTTTGGGTCTTCTGTTTTGTTCCATTGATCTCCAAGTCTGTTTTGTGCTGACACCATGCTGGTTTTGACTATGGCTTTGACTTCTGACAATCTATAGTTTATGACTATAGATTGAGTTCTGTGTGGCAATTCCAGTGGTATTGCTTATTGTGCTCGGTGCTGTCTTGACTAACCAGGGTCTTTTTTGTTTTCACATGAATTGTAGGATGGATTTTTCTATTTCTGTGAAGATGGTCATGGTGATTTTGATTGGGATTGCATTGAATCTATAAATTGCTTTTGGTAAGATGGTCATTCTCACTACACGATTCTACAAATCCATGAGCATAATAGGTCTTTCCATCTCTTTCTGTAGCTAAGATCTTCTTGCTGGAGACCACAGGCCCTCTTTAGACATGGCATGCTCAGCTGATAGACCCAGAAAGAAGGACATTTGAGACACAAGTCAGAATCTATAGATCATGTTATACATAGAAAAGATTAGAGAAAATTACGAAGTTGGCAGTGTGGGAATATGTGAACAGGGGAGTTGTTCTAAATACCATCCAACTATATTGTATGACAATCACAAAAATTTAATAAAAGTAAAATTTAAAAAGTATAGACTATGACTTGTAGAACTGTGCTTTTCAGCCACAGTATCAGAGGGTTCTGAAGTAATATGAAAGTATATCATGAATTTATTATTTTTTTAAATAATATTTATTTCATGTGTTGTTTGCCTGGATGTTTGTAAGTCTAAATACCATTCAACTATATTGTATTAAAATCACAAAAATTTAATAAAATTAAAATTGAAATGTATAGACTGTAGCATAGAATCATGCTTTTTAGCCATTATCATCAGAGGGTTTTGAAGCAATAGGAAAGTATGTCATGAATTTGGGATTTTTGTTGTTGTTGTTGTTCTTTGTTTTTTTGAGACAGGGTCTCCCTGTAGCCCCATCATTCCTGGAACTCACTATGTAGACCAAGCTGGCCTTGAATTCTCAGAGATCTTCCTGCCTCTGCCTCCCACATGCTGGGATTAAAGGCATGTGCCATCACGCCTGGCTGAATTTGTTATTTTTTAAAATATTGACTTATTTAATGTGTGTGATTGCCTGAATGTTTGTAAGTCCTATATTTGTGTTCAGTGCCCTGGAGGCCAAGAAGGCCTCAGATCTCCTGGAACTGTGGTTACATGTAATGGTAAGCTTCCACATGAGTGCTGGGAGCTGAAACCAGGGCCCTTGTACAAGCAGAAAGTGCTGCTAACCATTGAGTCATGTCTCAAGCCTAAATCTCAGGAATTTAACTGTCAACTTCAAGTGTTTCCTCCTCCTGTTTTTTTCTTTTTCTTCAAATTTTCAGTTTTTAGTAAGATGACTTTTGTGCAAAATTTGGAAATGGGAGGAGGAGAGAAGATTGTTTTTTCATATCAGAGAAAATGAACTAATATGACATCCACAGTGGGTTTTCACTGTTTGAGAACAGTCTCCACTGCTGCTAAGACCATTGGTAAACACTCTCAGACATTACTGAAAACTGCTGTTGTTTTCAACCCGACCATCCCAGAATATTATACCCTTTAAAAAATATTTGTTTTGAATTTTATGTGTATGAGTGTTTTACCTGCATGCGTGTAAGTACACCAATGTTGAGCAATGCCTGTGGAGGCCAGAAGATGGCATCAGATCCCCTGGAACTGGAGTTCTGGATGGTTTCTAACCTCCATGTGTGTGCTGGGAACTAAGCTTGGGTCTTCTGCAGGAGTAGTCACTGTTCTTAACTATTGAGCCATCTCTCAAGCCCCCTATAACCCAAATCCTAAACAGTCTGTGAGCTAATTTCAGACTTTGATTCCCTCAGCTGTTCATAGGAAGGGTGGGTATTGATTTTGCTGTATTAATAAATAAGTAAGCTACTTTCCAGTTTTCAACTGAAATGGATTCCTGGAGGCAGTAACAGACTACGGATGTATCCTTCCATTCAAGTTCCATTTTCTTCTAGGGATCATTTCTTAAACTCCTTTGCTTGGAGAATAAAAACTGAGGAGTAGATTCAACTGTTCAGTTGACAATAACGTCACACTCTCACTAAGGGGCACTATGGAAGGATAGGCTCTTTCAGGGTTGGCATTTCAATACACCTACATTTTTTCGTCTTTTTGAAACAAGGGTTCCCTGTAGCCCCAGTTGTCCTGGAACTCACTATGTAGACCAGGCTGGCCTTGAACTCACAGAGATCCACCAGCTCTGCCTCCTGAGTGCTGGGATTAAAAAGGCAAGCCCCACTGCAGCCAGCCTACACCTACATTTTATACTGAACAATGTAATGATCCACTCTTGCAGATTTCTTAAAGAAAGACAGCCAAGTACGAGAAAAACAAAATGAAATCTGGCCAGGGAAATTGGACAGGAGAAATGCTACTATATCTCAAGTCAGCACAAGGAATCAAGTAAAGATGGGAGACCTCAAAATTGTATGAGCAGAAAGCAGCAGAAATTAAGTGGAAACTGTATTATGTCTTTTATCTGAAATTCCAGAAGAGGGAATACTCTGTATAGTAACTGAACAGTCACCAGTGCAGATGGAAGTGGGAGGTGTTAGGGGATGACTGGAAGAGGGAAGGGAGTTGGGAAAGAGGGGTAATGGAATACATGAGACATGAGAGAAGAAGGGGGGTGTTTGTGAAGAGGAAGGGAATTGTGACGAAAGGCACGGTGCAGCAGTAAGGGGATGAATTAGAACAGAGGATAACTACTCAAGTTTATGAACTTTGCCGATCTCTATGCTAACTTAGAAAAACTCCAAAATATTTTACTTATTAATATTATTTTAACTTTATGTGTATGAGCATATTGCATGCCTGTATATAAGTGCACTCATATTATGCAATGCTTGCAGAGGTCCGGAGAGGGCATTGGATTCCATGGACCTAGAGACATAGATGATTGTTAATCACCATCTGGGTGTTGGGAATTGAATCCATGTCCTCTGCAAGAGGAACCACTGGTCTTAACTGCTGAGCCATCTCTCAAGCCCCTTAGAAAAAAAAACAAAACTTTAAATAAGAGAGAAAGAAGGTAATGGAGCAAATCATTGTTTCTTATAATTCCAGAAGCTTGCATATTTGTCCAATGTATTTAGTTTAAAAGAATTGCAGGTGATTGTGTATGAATGTTGTATCACTAATTCAATGAAAATTCCTAATGGCTATTGATTCTGCTGTTGGTTACCCAGCAGAACTTTGTGGTAGGACTTCATTGCTGAGGAACCTACATACATGCGCTGTAGAGCAAACAAGGAGAAATAAAGCTAGTACCAACTCAAAAGTCTGTTCTATGGCTAGCTTTCATAGGGTTGGAAAGCGCAATACATGCTATGAGAAAGAAAAAAAAATCATTAGCCTTATCCAGCTGAGGATCCTTTGAACTACACCAATAAACATGGCAAGATATGCCCATTGGTACAAAAGTGTAATGAGTAGTATGGGAATAACAAACAACTTTCTAATTAGATTTAAAGAACCCATCATATAATGGACCCAATTGACATCAAGCCTAGGAATCTGATACTATAAAGGTTACATGTCATACAGGAGACCTTAATACTAGATTCCTATGAAATAGTTTCAGCATTAAAGTGACTCCCAATGACTTATTGTTATACCCATAGAATAATGGATCTCTCAGCTCTCACCAGAGAAGCATCCTCTTGTAGCAGATTGTGATTAACACAGAAACCCACAACTGGTCCATATGCAGAGAATAAAAGACTATAGGTTGCTTATCACTGAATAGGACACTTATATCAAACTTCTGACTCCCAAGACTCAGGAATCTTTGTGGACGAGAGGATGGAAATATTGTAAGAGGGAGAGAAGGTGGATCACCACAAGGATACAGATTTCCAGACAGCTGTTCACTTACACATATGAACTCACAGCAATAGTGACAGAATGCACAAGCCCCATGGAAGCTCAATTAGACAAAATCGCAACATAGAGATGGAGAAGTAGATAAGAAATTGACAAATTACATAAGGAATGTGGGCAACCAATGGCTGGTGGGATGGGGAGAGTCAGTCTCGTTCAAGGATGTAACTTTTAGAAGGTTAACCAGGCTCAAGTGGATGGACCTACACTAAAGGACATATAAAATAGAATAAATAAAATTATTGAGTAGTGGGGATGTGTGGATGGGCAAATCTAAATAGCATCAGCTTATTTTGTATGAAAATCATGATATTTCAATGCAATAAGAAAATCTACATGGTAAAGACAGAATCAAATTTTGTTAATGAAGAAAGAAGTTACTCCTAGTGATTTAGAAAATCTACTCAGGAAGAGGATGATAGACCACATTATAATTATTCATATGATTTAGATAATCAACAAGAGAAATATCATAGATCATAACTACTATCACTGACAATAGTATTCAGTTTTCTCATTAATGTTCCAATAGCATGCCATTTAAATCTAAATCTAACATCAAAATTTTGAAAGGAACAAAATTTGCAAAGTATATGTGTGAAAGCTTCTTTCACATGCTGGTTCCTTAGTGTGAAAATGAAAGGGTTTAGCAAAGGAGCCACCAACGTGTGGAGCACAACTACACTCATATTTAAAGTCACCCTTTCCTTTGCTGATGTTTTCATGTACATGAAGCTACAACTCCCATAAGTGAGACAACAACCATGTGTGGAGCATGAGGAAAAGCCCTTATTTCATTGTTGAACTGAAGGGAATTTGAGAATGGTTTTGATGATGAGTGTGTAGGAGAGGACCACCAAGATCAGGTGATGATAAGGGTTATCACTGCTACATCAAATGCCATCAGTTCTAAGAAATGCATGTCTGTGCAAGATAGCTGTAGGACAGGAGAAATATCACATAGGAAGTGGTCTATTGTTTTGAAAGCACAGATGTACAACTGGAGTCCCAACATCACAGGGGGGAGGATGGATAAGATCGCAGTTACCCAGGAGCTGAGAACAAGCAGGTGGCACACTTTGCTGTTCATGATTGGGTAATGCAGAGGTCTGCAGATGGCCACATAGCTATCCTAGGATATGACAACCAGGAAGTAAAACTCTGAGATTAATAATAGGATAAAGAAGAATAACTGAGCTATACAGGAATTGTATGTAATTATTCCTTCCCCAGTGAGGATGCTCACCAAGAACCGTGGGATGCAGGCAGGTGTGAAAGCAATTTCTAAGGAGAAATTTCAGAGGAAGAAATACATTGGAGTCTTTAGTTGGAGGTCCACCAGGGTGAGGAGGGTGATGACTAACTTCATTTCTCGTTTGCCCTAAAAGGCCCACTGAAAATTAAAAAAAAAAAAAAAAAAAGACCTAATCACACTTTAATTCCTTAGTCAAGACCTGTGTCACTGAACCTGGTCTCCTGTGTCTGAATGTGGCTCCGCTGACACAGTCTCCTCACCAGCCCTGGGTTCCAGGACTGGGCAGAAGCGGAGATGACAAGAGGCAGCACAGGGCGAGCAGAAGAGCTACCTCCACGCTGGGCAAGCAGAAGAGCGGCCTCAGCCCAGGGCGAGTGGAGGAGCAGCCTTGATGCCCTTGAGAAGGAAGGAGTGGCACTGGCGGTGACCGCACTGAGTGGGGTGAGATAAAATATCAAAGTGCTTTAAATTTGCATGTCTGTAATTGCTAAAGATGTTGAACAATTTTATAAGTATTTCTCAGTCATTTGCATTTCGTATTTTGAGAACTTCCTGTTCTGGTCCTGGCCCCCATTTTTAATTGGGTTTTTTTGTTTGTGTTTTATATATTCAGTTTTTTGAGTTTTTGTGTATTCTAGATCCTAACCATCTGTCAGAGGTACAGCTGTTAAGGATTATTATTTTCATTCTGTAGGTTGTTCTTTGTTGTACAGAGGTTTTTAGCTTCATGAGGTCTCATTTGTCAATTGCTGGATTTAATGCCTGCACTGTAGTAGCCCTGTTCACAAAGTTCTTTCATTTGCCTGTAAGTCTCAGTGCATTTCCCACTTTCTCATTCTGTGAGATTCAGGTTATCAGGTCTTTTGTTGAGGTTGTTGATCCATTTGGGGTTGAGTTTTGTGCATGAAGAAGAACAATCCCTTTTATTCAGAATAAATTGAGGGGCATCTAGGTTCATTCTTCGGATTGCTGTTATTCAGTCTGACCAGCATTACTTGTTGGATATGCTGTGTCTTCTCTGGTGTGCATTTGTGACAGCTTTGTGAAAAATCATTTGGTTGTAAGTAATTACATTGCACTTATCAGTGGGCCTTTTTATGGCAGTATCATGCTCTTTTTAATGCTGTAACTCTGTAGGAGAACGTGAGATCAGGGACGGTAATGCCTTCAGCAGTTCATTCATTGCTCAGGATGTTTTTGGCTGCTGATTCTTTTTCTGTTGTGTGAGTTTCCATATGGAATTGGAGATTAATTTTCCATTTCAGGGTACAATTATGTAGTAATTTTAATGGGTATTTCATTGAATTTGTAGATTGTGGTAGGATATCCATTTTCACAATATTAATTCGATCAACCTATGAGTATGGGAGGTCATTCCATTTTCTGGTAACTTTTTCAGTTTCTTTCTTCAGTGCCTTAAAGTTTTAATTGTACAAATCCTTCCCATCCTTTGTTGGATTTATTTCAAGACGGTTTATTATTTTTGAGACTATCTTTAATGGATCATTTCCTGGATTTGTTTTTAATGTATATTTTTATTGAGTTTTAGTGCACTTCATTAACTAGATCTCAAACTTTGATCCCTCCCCATATGCACCCCCATATCCCCACATCAGATTTCATGAATTCTATCATGCAATTTAAAGCTTATCACATCAAGCTTTTGTACCCAGATGTCCCTCTGCACAAGTTCATCACTTGAGTTTAGTCAGCCTATCTAGTCACCCCCTTAAAGAAGAACTAGTCTTCTTCACCACAGAGTAATCAGTTTCCAATGTTCCTTGACTAAGGTTGGGCCTGATGGACATTTAGTGAATTCTATGCTGGGTTTTGTCTGATTGAATGAGCATGGGTTTTGTGCATGTTCTTGCCAATGTTCCAAGTTCATATGAGCTTGTTCCCAGGGGCCCCAAAGCCTCTGTTTTCTTATTTTTATGCAGCCAACATTACCATCTTTCCATGGGTGGCTGAGGTTTAATATAGAGACCTATACAGGGACATATTTGTCTGTAAATATAAATATCCATATTTAGCATACAGTAAGAAATTTTGTCTAGAGATAGGCTTTTCTCTAGGATCTATGACCTCTCCAGCCATATGTAATTAGTTATATTTACAGTGCCACCTATGAGTTCCCTCCCATTGAGAGGGTACTATGATAAATTAGATAGTTGATTGCCCCCTAAAAATTGCCACTAGTGAACCAATAGAGCTGGTCTGCTTTGCCAAGCATTGTGGTTATTAGGCTTTACAGCTTGGCTGGCCCATTGAAATTTTTCTCACTTACCAGCTTGCATAGTATCCTCTAGAGCTATGAGTGGTAGTCCTCAGGCAGTAGACTTTCAGGTCAGTTCCAGTTCCACTGTACCAAGTCCTGTGTCTGAAGTATGTCCTGTCTTCAGCAACAGAGTCTTACCTTCAAGTTCTGGGAGGTAATGAAGGGCTGTGGCAATAACCTGTGTTATTTTGGGAGCCTCTCGGACAACCCTGACCAACAACACAAAGGGAGGTTTCTCATGTCTGCAACTGTGTTTTTTGTTATATAGCCTTCAGGTAGACACATGTTCTCAAGTTCTGGTATTATATGCTTATTCCTCGGGTTTTTTTTTTTTTTGAGTTAACACACTTCCCAGACTTCTCACACCCCTTCTACTTTATTTATCTCTTTTATCTCTTTCTCCATTTAACCCCTCTCCTGCCTCCCAAGTTCAAGTTGCCCCTCCATTATCCCCAAATATACTTGTCTCTTATTATTCCCCCCTCATTAAGTTACTTCTTCCCCTTTATCCCCATGTTTCCTCGTACTGATATGTTTATTGTTATATTGGAAGCCAACTGATTTGGAGTATTAATTTTATATCTTGCTCATTTTTTAATATAATTATTAATTCTAGAAGTTTATGATGGAATCTTTAAGATCTTTAATGTATGGAATCATATCTTCTGCAAATAGGATACTTTGATATATTCCTTCCAGTTTGTATCCCCTTTATCTTCTTCTTTGTCTTGTTGCTGTGGATAAGCCTTTAAGTATTACATTGAACAGGAATGGTAGAGTGGACATACTTATCTGTTGCTGATTTCAATGAGAATGTTTGACGGGTTTTTTTTTTTTTTACCATGTAGTATGTTATTGGCTGTGGGCGTGTGTTATATTGACTTTATTATGTTGCAATATGTGTCTTCTAATAAAAAATTTTCTATGACTATTATCAGTAAAAGATGTAGATTCTGTCAAAGGCATTTGATGCATCTAATGAGAAAATCTTGTGGTTTTCGTCCTAGAGTCTGTTTATGTGGTTCATTGCACTTATTGATTTATGTCTTATGGAATAAATGTAAGAGTATTGGTGATTAGTTCTTCTTTGAAGGTGTGGTAGAATTCTGTACATTATCTATCTGGTCCTGGGTTCATTTTAGTAAAGAGACTTTTAATTACTACATCAATCTCATTGGTTATTATGGGTCGGTTTAAATTATTTATGTGCTTTTTATTTAAGTTTTATAGGTTGTATACCTAGAGTTATTCATTGCTCTTTTTTGGTTTAGTGGAATATAGATTTTTAAAGTTTGTCCTTATGGTTTTGTTAATGTTTGTGAGGAGGGAGGGAGCTAGCTGTGGGGAAAGAGAGGCATGTTGGAAGAGTAGGTATGATGAATTAGAAAAAAGTATAATTACTCATATTTATGAAAATATCATGATGAATCCATTGCTTTGTATATTAACATAAAAGTTAATAATATGAGAGAAAAGGAAGGTAAGAGAATAAATCACTATGATGTTTCTTATAATGTCAGGCACATGCATACCTGTCCTATGTATTTTGTATAAAATAATTTTGTGATGTTTATGAGAGAGATACAGCATTAATTTTATGAAAATTGACACAAGCAGAATTGCTTAGAAATCTTTATTTTACAAATACAAATATAATCAAAGGTATAAATAACTTATATGATGAGTATTTGAAAAATTGGCATCACTTCTAGGACTTAAGAATATGAAGAAATATAAATAATTAGCATCAAAACCTAAAGTCTAATTATTTATGCCTACAAAGCTGTGACATATGACTCACTGTTAATTGTTATAACTCCACAGGATGAAGTGCTCCAGGAATATCTTATTCCTTTACCTGTATCCCAGTTCTCCTCAAAACGCCCTTCAATCTTTATTTTCTTATCTTTTGAGGCTCATCATGCAATGCTCCCTTCTGGATGGCTAAATTCATCTTTCAATCTACTCAGATCTTCTAGCTATTTTCTATGATAGCCTCAATTACATTACATGATAACTATCAGGCTCTGCATTTGTCTCTATGTTAGCAATGCAAATACTGACCAGCAAATGAAATGCTTAGCAATTAATATATGTATTGAAAAAATATCATGTCTAACAAGATTAATTTTCACAAAATCTTTAGTATAGGGAACTACCATTATTGAGAAAAGAGATGTACTAAGTAAAGACAGACTTAAATATCATGAACTGAGGAGGACAATTTACACCTAGACATTTGAAAGATCTACTAAGAAAGAAGAGCATAGGCCACATTAGAGTAATATTTATTATTTAAATGCATAAGAACAGAAATGTCATATGTCATAACTGATATTCAGTTTTCTCCTTCATGTTCCCACAGCATATTATTTAAATCTAAGTCTTGCATCAACATTTTTATAAAATAATTTCTGGAACATATGTGTGAAAGCTTCTTTCACCTGCTGGTTCCTTAGTGTGTAAATGAAAGGGTTTAGCAACGGGGCCACAGATGTGTTGAGAACCGCTACACTCTTATTTAAAGTTACTCTTTCCTTTGCCGATGTTTTCATATACATGAAGATACAACTCCCATAAGTGATAGAGACAACAGCCATGTGTGAGGAGCATGTGGAAAAGGCCTTTCGTCGCTGCTGAGCTGAAGGGAATTTGAGAATGGTTTTGATGATGAGTGTGTAGGAGAGGAGCACGAAGATCAAGGTGATGATAAGGGTCATCACTGCTATGACAAACGCCATCAATTCAATGAAACGTGTGTCTGTGCAAGACAGCTGCAGAACAGGAGAAGCGTCACATAGGAAGTGATCTATCATTTTGGAAGCACAGAAATCCAACTGGAGTCCCAACATCACAGGGGGGGAAATGGATGAGAACCCAGTTACTCAGGAGCTGAGAACAAGCAGGTGGCACACTTTGCTGTTCATGATGACTGGGTAATGCAGAGGTCTGCAGATGGCCACATAGCGGTCATAGGACATGGCTGCCAGGAGGTAAAACTCTGTGATTAATAATAGAAAAAAGAAGAATAACTGGGCTATACAGGAATTGTAGGAAATGTTTCTGTCTCCAGTGAGAATGCTCACCAAGAATTGTGGGATGCAGGCAGATGTGAAAGCAAGTTCTAAGAAGGAGAAATTTCGAAGAAAGAAATACATTGGCGTTTTCAAGCGGAAATCCAGCAGGGTGAGGATGATGATGACTATGTTCCCCATTAAGCTCAAGGTATAATTAAAAAACATAAATAGGAAAATCAGAACTTGTAGCCGAGGGTCATTTGTCAATCCAAGCAAAACGAACACTACTTCTGCTGACTGGTTTCTCATTTCTCTTTTGTTTTAATAGTTTTACAGAAAATAAAAGAAGAACTGATTACATTTTAAAAAGTTATTTGCTTCTTTACTATGTTCCCCATTAAGCTCAAGGTATAATTAAAAAACATAAATAGGAAAATCAGAACTTGTAGCCGAGGGTCATTTGTCAATCCAAGCAAAACGAACACTACTTCTGCTGACTGGTTTCTCATGTCTCTTTTGTTTTAATAGTTTTACAGAAAATAAAAGAAGAACTGATTACATTTTAAAAAGTTATTTGCTTCTTTAAATCCCAGAAAATTCCAATTGATTTTAGCCAGTGTCCAAAAGTTTTAACAGAGAAGCTATGGTTTCCAGTTAACATTTGCTTTGCTTCTTTAGTTTGTTAATACTTGCTCATGTTCTCCTCTTGTAAAGAGTTAAGCTCCACTTACCATTGTATATCAGGAACAGAGAATTCCTCAGTTTCATTAGTGTACCCCATTCTCATTTTTCTAGCAATTTATCTCAATAAACTGTTCAAATGTGCAATATTATAAAATTTCCAAATGCAATATCTTAGTATAGAAATAATGGTTATTGAAGAGACTTGAATTCACAGCAGTCATATAATCACCAATTTAAGGATACACAAACATTAAAACGGGGTTCTAAGAAGTGAGTGTGGTAATGATGTATACTAAGTGCTTAGAAAATAACAGGAACCAGAAAGATCACATAAGTTTCAAAGGTGTATCATCAGATCCACCTGCTGCCATAAACTCTTTTCAGTATCATTTCACGTTACTGTCCTCTGTCTCATGTCAGTTCTGAGTGTGAAGAAAAAGGCCTGAATGAAAAACCTGCTAGATAGTGTTTAACCTAGAACTAGCAAAGCACTGTTTCAAGTAGGTTTTTTTCATGGTTATTCATCTTTTACAAATAGTTATGTAAAACAGATATCTTGTGTTGGTGGGGTGCCTTGATTCAGTGTTAAATATTTATATAGTCTACCAAGATTAGAGTCTTACAAGTGTAGAAGTTATTGAATTTTCATGTGACCCACAAAGATAGAAAAACATACAAGTTCTATACAGGGTACAAAAGTTAAGATGGCATATGTCCTTGCTAATTTTAGAAACTGTAATGGAGACTGAAAAATGACGCATAACCAACAATCCATATCTGACATTAATACACACATCTGCAGAAAGAAAGTTAGCCAGCATCACTAACTAGAATTAATTAATTGGAACTGTTTTATTCTATCAGTCAAATATTAACCAACCTGATTCTTGAGTTATTTTGTTTGACAACATTATATACTTGTTTTGAGGTACTTCCATGAAATAAATAGGTGAATTTATTTGCTTTTCTCATGAGGATTCCAAGTGTGCATCTCTGATGACAAATCTCAGATACCACTTCATTTCAATGACAGTTTCATTACGAACAGTTTGGTAATGTTCTTACCAAGAGCAACATGTCATGTGGGGTCTAGTGAGGCCAAATGCGTGTGAAGTATTGCAGGAACAGAAATATGAAAGTATCTTAGGACATTATGAAGACCACAGAATGAAGAGAATGTTAAAGAGTTATGGAAGACTAAAATATTTATTTTTAATTCATTTGAATGAACCCAAGGAAAAATTGAAAGTTTAGAAGTATGAAATATAATTTACAAATAAATTTTAGAGTCAAGGAAACCTCTTTAATATAAAACCAACTTATGGTACTAATACACACCTCTCTTTTAATTTCCTAATGTACATTCCAAGATATGATTGTGTTTCAAATTAGCATGATCAGGAAGAAAAATTAAGTAGAAAGTACATAGTGAAGTCCAAACACACACTGTAGTTAAGAAAAATTTTAGATAGAGTACAATTATTCATAAGAACAATCTTGTGTCTATTGAGATTTATACACACAACAACCACTATTCACAACGTTTACATATATAATGTCAAATAAGAAAGATTAAATATAAAATATATTCTGTCTTGCATCCACAACAATTGAGCAGACTAAAAGAGCGACTGTTTTCACAGGTCACAGTTTCAAAATTATATGCTTTTAAAGTTTCTCTGAGCAAGGGTTTATTCTATTTTTAATTAAAAGTCAATTTATAGAACATCTATTTAATAAAGAAATTGGTGATATCTCTAGGGAAAATTTCTTATTAGGTGTTAGGTGTTTTTAATCATCATAATAAAATAACTTAAACAATTAAAGTAGAAAAATGTGTAAAATCCTGTGTTTTGCATTGAGGATGGCAACGGAGTTATTTCCAACCTGTAATGTACAAAGTAGTCTTTAGAAAGACCAGCTATGTAAAAATAGAGATATAAGGAACCAAAAGGTAATTGAAAAAGAATATTCTTTACTTTTCCACATAAGAATTTACAGAAGGAGATAGCTGAGCATTTGGATCCTTGAATAGTCCCCAAAGAATGTGAATACTTGAGGCAAGTTATTGTAGACAGGGAAAGCAGTGTAAGACAGACTTCCATTGTATCAAGCCAGCTTTGGTTGGAAACATGTTCGCTGTCCTCATATTTGATAATATCTGAAAGAATAATAAACCATTGGGAAGAATAGGCCCATGGTGCCAAGAATTCTTTAGGATGTACAGATATTATATTCTCATTTGTGCAAAAGTTTTCACTAATCAAAATGAAATGATTAATTTATAACACCCATTAGTTTCACCTCACATGAATCTAGTGATTTGTTTGGCTTCGGTAATTACAAATATTGTATGTCCTCTCAGCATACACCGTAAAAGAAACAATATAAATCACACAGTGAGATCACTGACCACAGCCAGCAAATACATTTGCATTTAGTTTTGTTGACTATTGTGAATATCACATAAATTAAAAGATTTTCTAATTTTAAATCACTATTCATTTTATTTTTAATATTTCACAGTTATCTATGACTCTACATAGAACATTAAAACAGTAACCTTTGATAGTTTAATAGCTTTCTTCAGTTGCGTGTATAGATTTCTGGCAAATCTGCTCTTCGATAGTGCAGCCTCTTCCTACTAACTTCATTCTAATATAAAACACATGACTACTTTTCTTGTCTTATAAATATTATTTATGACTAATAAGTTGCATGGTAGGAAGGTATATGAACTTACCGTCTCTACATTTTACTGAAATTCACTTCTCTGAAGTAGTGTAAACACTAGCAAATGCTACATGCACTGCAACATAAAAATTCATCATATCTGATGTAATGAAGGATCTGTGTCTCTGTGTCCTTTTGGAAACTTCTTTTAAGATCAAGGAATTCCCAGGGTAACTGAGTTCTAAGACCATCATCTCCTAAGGGACCAACAAATTTAAATACAGAAGTGCTTTCTGTGTAAATAAGGCCCACAAAAACTTTTAATTCTTCTAATTATGCTTCCAGAGAATTCGTTACAGATTAAAATTTGATTACCTATCACAGATCAATCTTTTTAAACCTGAGTTGCATATTTATGATTTATAAACTGAGAAGCTGAATATTTCTAGTGGAAATGAAGTGAAAGATGGGAAAAGAGCCAGTCCCCAGCTTCCTGGGGCCAGAATCTGTCGGTATCAGTTCAGAGGGCCAACTGTGCCTTGAGTCCCCCAACCTCATTGACCCTCCCAACTCCCCTAGCCATCTGTCCTCCTAGTGTGGGCACTGGCCCATTTCTTATGGTGGCATCCTAGACCTCTGGACAGGCCTCTTGGCACAGACTCCCCACTGCCTACTGATTCTTTGCATTCAGAGCAACCCAATTCCTCCCTCTAGTCCCCTGGAGCCCTTGGGCCTGTTCCCTAACCTCCTTGCCTTTGCATGCCTGACTCTGGTCCTGGTCCCAGGCCAGCCCACCCTCCAAATTCCTGAGGCCAGCATCTTTCCTGGAGGGGTCCAGACCTTAGGAGAAAGCCTGAGAACATCTGTTCCTCAACCCCAGCTGGGCCTCTGTGGGAACTCCTGAGCAGCAAGACGAAAGCAATTTGGCCCCTCCAATATAAAATCCAAAGAGAGAAACAGAAGCCTAAACCATCCAGATTTTCATGCCCAATAAGTAAGCCACCAAAGCACATAAAGTTTAAAAAAGAAGCAGACCAAAGCTCAACAAAGGAAGGCTTGACTCTCACACAAGCAGCAGAAACTATGAAAGAAATCCACATGTAAAAGTCACAGCGAAAAAATAATAACATGAATATCCCCACCATGTCCCAACAGTCTGGTAGAGGAGTACAATGAGAACCCCTAGAGATAACACAGGACATGGAATTCAAAAGAACAGTTATAAACACGGTGAAAGAATTCAGTGAATTTAAAGAACACACAGAGAAATCAAAGAACTGAAAGAAGATAGGGATGAACTTCTGAATGTATTCAGAAAAGAGTTAGAAATATTGAAGAATATTCAGGGTTAAATGAAGAAGGAACTGAAACACTCAATAAGCTAATTAAAAGGGACAAGTGAAAGTCTCACCAACAGGATGAAAGAAATGGAAAACATAATATCAAGTCTGGAAGATA
Source organism: Nannospalax galili (assembly GCF_000622305.1). Taxonomy (NCBI): domain Eukaryota; kingdom Metazoa; phylum Chordata; class Mammalia; order Rodentia; family Spalacidae; genus Nannospalax; species Nannospalax galili. Next base: position 117,375 of record NW_008343658.1, on the reverse strand, counting down.
AAGTGGATGAATTGGACCACTTAAGAAAAGATTATGAAAAATTTAAGAAAACACAAGAATAGAATATGCGGGAATTGTGTGACACCATAAAAAGACCAAAATTACAAATCATAGGCATACAAGAAGTAGAAGAATCTCAAGGTAATGTTATGGACCAGATTTTCAACAGTATTGTAGAAGAAAATTTCACTAAATTAAAGAAAGACATGCCCATCTAAATACAAGAAGCATATAGAACACCAAATAGACAGGACCAGAAAAGAAACTCTCCATGATACATCATATTAAAAACACTAAGTGTACAGAACAAAGAGAGAATAATGAAAGCTGCTAAAGAAAAACAAAAAGTCACATATGAAGAAAAACCCATCAGAATTACACCTGATTTTTCAGTGCAACTATGAAAGCCAGAAGAGCCTGGACCAAAGCATTCCTCGTTCTAATTGACCACAGATGCCAACCCAGATTACTTTACCCAGCCAAAATGTATATTATAATCCAAGCAGAAAGAAAAACCTTCCATTACATAAATAGGCTGAAAGAATTAATGTCCACAAAACCACCCCTTCAGAGAGTGCTTGAAGCAATACAAAGAGCTGAAGAATGGAAAGGTCATTCCTGTTAGTGATGACACCCAGCCAGGGGAAAAGACTGAGCAATGAGAACACAAACAGCAATCAAAGTGACAGCAACCAATACACACCTTTCAATAATAACCTTAAATATCAATGGACTGAACTCCCCAGTCAAAAGACACAGGCTAAGCAAATGGATTAAGAAACAAAATCCATCTCTTTGCTGTCTGCAAGAAACTCATCTCACTTTCACGGACAGGCACTACCTTAAGGTGAAAGGATGGAAAAAATTATACCAAGTGAATGGTATTAAGAACAAAGCAGGAGTTGCAATTCTGACAACTGACAAAATAGACTTCAAATTAAAACTACTCAGAAGATATAAAGGAGGCAATTTCATTCTCATCAAAGGAACATATAGTCATCAAACTCTGGTGCACCCAACTTCATAAAAACTGTACTAGGGTCTGGAGAGATGGCTCAGCAGTTAAGACCACTAACTGCTCTTGTAGGGGACCTGGGGATGGTGGCTACGAACAGTCCTTAACTCCAATTGCAGGGTAATCCAAAGCCCACTTCTGATCTCTACGGCATTGCATGGCACAGATGCATTCACATACATGCAGGCAATACACTCATATGCATAAAATAAAAATAAGAAATAAAAAAAATAGTGTTGTAGGAATTTAAGACCCAGCTTAATCCCAACTCATTAATAGTAGGGGATGTCAGTACCCCATCGTCTCCATTCGATAGGTCAACAGTACAGAGAATTAACAGTGAGACATCTGAATTAAACAATACCATACATCAAATGGGCCTAACACATCTACCAAATATTCTACCCAAACACCAAAGAATATACTTTCTATTCAGCACCCCATGGAACTTTCTCCAAAATCAACCATATACTGGGCCACAAAACAAGCCTCAACATACACAGAAAGATTGAAATAATTCCATGCATTCTATCAGACCACAATGCAATAAAGATTAAAGTCAATACCAGAAGAAACGCTAGTAACTATGTGAACACCAGGAGATTAAACAACACACTCCTGAATGGTGAATGGGTCAAAGGAGAAATTAAGAAAGAAATAAAAGTATTCCTGGAACTAAATGAAAGGGACACTACAATACAACACAACAAAATCTCTAGGACACATTGAAAGCAGTCCTTGGAGGGAAGTTTATAGCTCTGAGTCCCTTCATTAAAAACTCAGAAAGAACACAAATAATTGACTTAACATTGCAAGTCAAGAAACTTGAAAAGCAACAACAAATAAAACCTAAACCCAGCAGAAAAGGAGAAATAATAAAAAATCAGAGCAAAAATTAATGAAATAGAAACAAAGAAAACAATACAAAGAATCAACAAATCCAAGCGCTGGCTCTTGGAAAAGATAAACAAGATTTATAGACCCCTACCCCAGTTAACCAAAAGAAAGAAAGAGAACTTCCAAATCAACAAAATCAGGGATGAAAGGGGAGACATCACAAAAGATACCAAAAAGATTCAGAACATCATAAAGGAATATTTAAAAACATATATGCTACTAAATTTGAAAACTTGAAAGAAATGGCTAGGTATCTAAAAGCATGGAAACCACCAAAACCAAACCAAGAAGAGATCAACAGGCAAAAAGACCCATAACACATAAGGAAATTGAAACAGTAATACAAAACTTCCCAAGTTAAAAAGCCCAGGAACAGATGGCTTTACAGCAGAATTCTACCAGACATTTAAAGATCTATAACCAATACTACTTAATTTATTCAAAAAGATGGAAATGAAGAGAGAACTTCCAAATTCCTTCTATGAAGCCAGCATCACTCTAATACCAAAGCCAGATAAAGATAGAACCAAAGAGAAAACTATAGACCCATATCCTTAATGAACATAAATGCAAAAATTCTCAGCAAAATACTTGCAAACTGCATACAGACACACATCTAAAAGATCATCCACCATGATCAAGTTGGCTTTATTCCAGAGATGCAGGGATGGTTCAATATTCATAAGTCAATAAACATCATAAATCATATAAATGGACTCAAAGAAAAGAACCATATGGTCATCTCAACAAATGCAGAGAAGGCCTTTGACAAAATTCAGCATGAATTTATATTCAAAGTCCTAGAGTAAATTGGATTGGAGGGAACATACCTCAACATAATTAAAGCCATATACAACAAACCCACAGACAACATTATTCTAAATGGAGACAAACTGGAAACATTCCCATTAGAATCAGGAACCAGACAAGGCTGCCCACTATATCCACTCCTTTTTAACAGTGCTTGAAACTCTTGCAAGAGTAATAAGACTAGAGAAGGAAATTAAAGGAGTAATAATTGGAACAGTAGAGATCAAATTATTCCTTTTTGCACATGACATGATATTATATTTAAGAGATGCCGAAAATTCCACCAGAAAACTCCTAGAAATGATTATCACTTTTAATAAAGAGTCAGGTTACAAAATTAATCTACAAACATGTGTAGCCTTTGTATACAACGATAACAAGCAATCAGAGAAAAAGTGCATGGAAACACTCCCATTCACAATAGCTGCAATACAAGTAAAATATCTCAGAATAAACCTGACAAAAGACATTAAAAAACTCTTCAATGAAAATTTTAAATCTTTAAAGAAAGAGATGGAAGAAAACATCAGAAGATGGAAGGACCTCCCATGCTGATGCATTGGAAGAATTAATATTGTGAAAATGACCATTCTACCAAAAGCCATCTACAGATTCAATGCAATGCCAATCAAAATCCCCATGACATTTTTTACAGAATTGGAAAAAAACATCCTAAGATTTATAGGGAACCTCAAAAGACCTCAGATAACCAAAGCAACCCTGAGCAATAAGCAATGCTGAGGGGATTGCTATGCCAGGTTTTAAACTGTATTACAGAGCTATAGTCATAAAAATGACATGGTACTGGTACAAAAATAGACCCATAGATCAATGGAACACAATTGAAGACTCAAATATGAGTACATGCAACTACAGCCACCTGATATTTGACAAAGGGGCCAAGAGCATTCACTATAGGAAAGACAGCATATTCAGCAAATGCTGCTGGCAAACCTGGATCTCCACCTGTAGAAGAATGAAACAAAACTCCTATCTTCCACCTTGCACAAAAGTCAACTTCAAATGGATCAAAGACCTGAATGTGAAGCCTGAAACTCTGAAAATGTTAGAAAAAAAGCATTAACAGTTCCTACAACATATAGGTGTAGGAAAGGATTTTCTAAATCTGACATCAATAGCCCAGGAAACAAGGGCAAGAATTAACATGTGGGACCTCATTAA
>NW_008343658.1:108490-113200 GCF_000622305.1 Nannospalax galili | reverse complement strand
GGGAAATGCAGACTTATACCACTTTAAGATATCATCTTACCCCATTCAGACTAGATAAGATCAAGAGAACAAATGATACCAAATTTTGGACAGGATGTGGGGAAAAGGGGAACGCTCATCCACTGATTGTGGGATTGAAAATTTGTTCAAACCCTATGGAAAGCAGTGTGGAGAACTGTTATAAAACTACAAATGAACCTACCATTTGACCCAGTTATACAACTGCTTGGCATATACCAAAAGAACTCATCCTATTGCAGAGACATTTGTACATCCATTTGTTGCTGTTCTTTTCACAGTAACTAAGAGATGGAAGCAACCTAAGTGTCCCTCAACTGATGAGTGGATAATGAAAATGTGGTTCATTTATACGATGGAGTTTTATTCAGCAGTAAAGAAAGATGAAATCATGAAACTTCCATGTAAGTGGTTGGAACTAGGAACTGTTATACTAAGTGAAGTAACACAGACTCAGAAAAATAAACGACGTATTATCTTCCTCATATGTGGATCATAGCACCAAATCCTTACACGTGAGTATGTACACAGACTTAACTACCGGATCCAGGATAATGAAAAGGAACCAGGGAGGTAAAAAAAAGAACCTGAAAGAGAAGAACTGTAGGAAACAGGTGTGTTAATAAGGGAGATATGGATAAAAATCGGGTTATTTTAATGGGAGGGGGAAGGAGGATTATACAAGGAAACTTGGGGATAAAGGGAAAGGAGGAGCTCAAGAGAGGTGGGACCATAAGAGAGGCGTATTATTAAGGGAGAAATGGGAAAAATGGGGGAACTTTAAGTGGGGAAACAATGGTGGAATGTTTAGACAATGTGAGGGATAAATAATGCCTAGCTAGTTTAAAAAATAGCCAGAGGTAACCATATTAGTCTAACAACCTACTGACAAATTATGCATACACTTTGCTCAAGGAACATAAATATATACCTAGTCAAGTTTTATCTGAGAAACTTTGGTCTTTGTCCAAGCTTTATCTACATACTACATGGTAATTAAAAGTACCAGACTGGTGGAACTAACTTTCTTGGATGTTTAACAGCCATACTTGGAGGCCTATACTAATTTGGTCAGAGAGACTTAAAGGACAATTTTTGCTCCTTTACCTCCTAAGTCAACTAAGTTCGAGGGGAATATGGAGCATCTCTCAAAATGTCCTGTAACTGTGGTGAGTCACCTGTCCTCTTGATCAAGGAGGCTTTGGAGACCCCACCAGATGGAGTTGAACCAGTGTCCAGTCTACAAAGAGCAGGGTCAACAAAGAGGAAACATTTCCTCCATGCTTCCAAGTGAAGCCAGCCATGGTTGAACAGGACCTTTGATTTATCTTCACATAGATGGAACTGGTACAAGAAAGGAGCCAGTGGCTTCTCCCAAGCCCATGTGACTCTTGAGGAACAGATTCTCAAACAACCTTAAGAGTAAAAACAAATTGGTTTATCTGGGCCAACTGTATGGTCTTAAACAATCAAAAGGATAGTATAACCAAAGATTAAAGGGCTCAATATAATTAAGAGTCCATGTGTATAGGTAAAGGCTACATAATAAGAAACAATTCCAGACAGGAGATATCTTCCTTTGAGTTATTGGCCAGGGTGGCCCAAGAGACTCCCAGACAGTAACCCAGAATAGAACTGGAAAAATTAACAACAGATCCAAGTCTTATCTTAAGGACTATTGTCAACTGATTGCTGCTAGATGAGGAACAGCTGATTGTCCACAAACAAGGAACTATGCATAGGCTGACTAGATTCAGAGGATGGACAAGCATTGGGTAATAGCTGGGGGCACTGACACCAAAGTAGACTATAACAGGGATCACAGAGTATATGGACTCCAGTGGGGAGGTGTGTTTATTGGAGGGTTTCATTTTGGATGAGGGTCTATAGATGAATAAGATTGTTTGGGATGTTCTGTATGAAATGAATAAAACCAATCATTTTAAAAATGAATTATATTTGAGGAAGAAGCATAAAATTTGCTACATGTTACCTGATGACTTTGTAGCCATTCTCAGGTGCCAAGGATCTCAAAATAATCAGATATATAGAGATTAGAGAAGCATTTGCAAACGTGTTAGTTGAAATAAAAATGAGTTTTTCTGTATGAAATAGTATATTTTAAAACCAAATGGAGATCTTTTTCAAAGGTTAAAACCTCATTCAATTTTATGTCTTATAGGGTTTATACTGAGTACACAATATTGTACAACTCTATTAATTCAACTGTAAACCTAAAAATGTACAGCTAATTTTGAAAGAGTTTCATCTTTGCTCTGGAAATAGTTATTTAGTATTTCAATGGTGCTGTAATGAAATACTTCTATTTACTATGTGGTTGTTAAATAAATAAGTTTTAAAAGATGAGAAAAGATATGTTGTAGAAAAATTAACTCTAAGCTAAAAGTGTTATTCTAAAAAATCTTGTTTCTAAAAACATTTCGCTTGTTTAATTAACAATATATTCAGTCAAACACAGCACCACATTAATGCATTGAGGCATTTCAGACTTGAATACATCTGTATAGTCCTTCTTTATAAGAATATATCATAGTTTATTTAATAAATGTCTTACAGATCAGCTATTATTTAATAAATGTCTTACAGATCAGGTAATATTTATAATAATTAGGAAAGTGCACCAATACCTAAAATTTTATATATGTAGACGATAATGTCTTTTAAATGAAACCTTAAATCTCTGTACATAAGGGCTGCACAAACTAGACTCACTGGGTTATAAAAATTAAGAAAAAGCAAAGGAAAAAGAGGAAAGAGGACATGAAGCTGAGGAGTGCTTGGGGGAATTCGGGGGCATTTGATGATGAATATGACCAAAATGCATTGACATTATCAAGGAATGAATAAAAATCTCTTTAAAAGATTTCACAATGTTAAGAACAAGGTATACTGTTAGAATTAATTCCTCAAATAAGAATTGCTGAATCAAAAGAAATCAGAAGGCTACACTAAATTATACTAAACTAGAATGTCTATCAAGATTTAATATTTTTCTTTCATCCTCAACAAAGTGGGGTTTCTTTAGATATTCAAAGTGTAATAATGGGGTCTGGAGAAGTGGCTCCATGGTTCAGAGCCTTATTGCTCTTACAGAGGCACTACATTCCTTTCCCAGCACCCAAGCTGTGGGGTTCACAGCTGCTTATAATTCCAGTTTCAAGGGGTGTAATAGTCTCTCCTGGCCTCTGCCAGTACTAAACTCAGATACATAAACACACACACACACACACACACACACACACACACACACACACTCAAAACGCATTTATAGGCTACATGTATTTTTCAGAAAAAAATTATGTATACTCCTTCTTTCCTGCTTTCTTATCTCTTTTATTTTCATTTCCACATATGACAAAAAACAGGTGGCATGTGCCTTTAGATTTGGACTTATTATGCTTTGCACACTGCACTCTAGTCCCACCCATTTTCATTGACATTGCCATGAATCTGTTCTTTTTTGTTTTAATCGTACTCCATTGTGTGTATAGATCCCATTTCTCAATTGTTTGTATGTTGACAGCCACTTAGGCTGACACCATTACATACACATAGTAAATAGTGCCACAATATACATGGAGATGCATCTTCTATTTGTATAGTGAAGGACATTTTTGGCTATATACTCAGGAGTGATATATCTGTATATGGTTATTTTGTGGAGCCTGTGTACACATTTCCATAGCAAATGCACTAACTTTTACTTCTTCCAGGAATGTAACAGGGTTCCCATTTCTCTGCATCCTCACTAGCATCTAATAATTTGCGTGTCTTTTAATGCATAGAATTTTATTTTGCACTCCTTTAACACTTCCATTATAGACAAGGAGAGATAAAGGAAAGGAGGATAGAACAACCATACTATATATGTGACATAAGACATCAATTTCTGAAAAATACAATAGGAAAAAGTTAGAAAAGACTATAAGATACAAGCATAAACTCTGCTTAGGAAGTAAGACAAAAAATTGACAAATGGGACCTTATCAAGTTAAAGGGCAAGTGTTCAACAAAGGAAACTGCTAATTTAGTGAAGACACAATCCAAAGGATGGAAGAAAAAATCTTTGCCTATTATACATCCACCAGAGGAATAAGATGTAGAATACACAAAGACCTAAAAAATGTAAAAAAAAAATCAAGAAAAGTAACAAAATAAGAAAATGAGTTGCGGCACTGTATGGAGAGCTCAGTGGAAGAAATGGAAATGACCATAAACATTTGAAAAGGGTTCAACGTGCTAGGTCATCAAAGAAATGCAAATTACAACGATTGAGATTTGATCTTACTCCCATCACAATGGCTATCATCAAGAAAATAAATGACGTTCAGGTATATACATGGATGGAGAGGGCTCTAAATTTTATTAGGAGCTGTTGTATAAAATGTACAAAAGCTCAATAAACAATTTTAGAAAAAGAAGATAAATAACAACAAATGCTGGTAACGAAGTGGGGGGTGTCAGTGGGAATGCAAGTGACATAAAAATTATATGAATAACACTAAAACCAAAAACTTAAAAATACCTCCCATAGAAATGGGAAAATGAACAGCAGACCCGAGTCTTATCCAAAGGAATATTGACAACTGATTACAGCTAGATGAGGAACAGCTGATCCTCCTAAAACAAAGACCTCTAGATAGGCTGACTAGATTCACCAGAAGGGCAAGT
>NW_008343658.1:83921-107879 GCF_000622305.1 Nannospalax galili | reverse complement strand
AATTTAAAATAAATAAATATAAAAAATACCTCAAAGTAGTAGTTTTTCAAAAAGATAAATTTAAATCTTCCAGGTGACCCAACTGTACCACTCATTGTTATATTTCCAAAGATCTGACACAATGACACATGCATATTCATATTAATTGCTGCTCTATTCATAGTAGCTAAGAATAGAATCACCCTCCTTGTTCATTAACTAATGAATGGGTAATGAAATATGATATGCACACATAATGCATATTCATTTAGCCATTAAGAAATATAAAGAGAAATTTGCATGAAAATGGATGAAACTAGTATATATATATATTATTATATATATATATTAAGTGAAGGAAGTCAGAAAGTCAAACATCACGTTTACTCATATGTGGATCTTCAGGGGGAGGTGGGGATAGGTGAGGGGATACAAATGCTATCAAATTATATTGTATGAGAATTGTAAAAATTCAACAAAATGTAATAAAAAGTTATGTGCTTTAATTTTTTAGTGTCTATACAGGACAAGAAGATAGAAAGTGGCCATGAAGTGAGATAATAAAAGAAACATTGGTGGGGATGAGACAAGAACAGATGTGATAAAAATTACAGGGAGAGGATAGGTGTGAGTTGGGGTGGAGGCAGAGGATACAGGAGAGGAAATGGTGGAAGGAGGATTAGTCAAAACAGAGAACATTTAACTTGGGGAAGTAGCAACATTATACAGGGGTGGGGTGAGAGGAGAGATAACTAACACTTAGATGGTATGAAAAACTAGAGGGAGCTATATTAGTTCAAAGTCCTACTGAAAAGTACACCTGCAGTAAAGACTCTATCACTGAACATGTCTCATGCTTTGGTTGTACGGCCTAGAGAAATGAAATGGAACTAAGGTGGAAGCTTTGGATCTGCTGCCCGGATTTCATGGAGTAGGAAGGCGTCACACAGGATTCTGAGATAGAAAAAGCATCAGTATCTTATTCAGGCCCCAGGTGTTAAACTACTATTGGGACACGTTATGCCCATCGGTATGCCTTCCAGATGTTGCTCCTTATTTCCATAGATTAGAACTACTCTCATTATTAGTCAGAGAAGCTTCTTTCTGAAATGAATAGTTGTTATTGCAGAAACTCATAACTGTTTAATAAGTGACCTGTAGGTATCTGCACAAACACCTGTAGGTATATGCACAAACACCTGTAGGTATCTGCACCCACCTGTAGGTATCTTCACAAGACTAAGCCCCTCAACATTCCAGAATGGAAGGGGGACCAGCTCTGGTGGCCTCATCTACCTCCCTGGAAGGCAGATAATGACTGGACAGAGGAAGACATTTTCTTTAGTGTTAAAGACACCAGTGAGTTGCCCATGCTCCCATAAATAATTCCCATCCATGCTCATACAAATGACCTTAATCACACTGGATGGGTCTCACACACACAATATATATGAAAGTTAAAAATTACTTGTTGGGAACATTACGGGATTCCACCAGAGGGAGAAGGGAATAAGAGAGCAAAGAGAGTCCAGAGGTTTAAAATACATTGTAAGCATGTACGAAATCGTGAAAAATAGGTTTTGTAAAGATCATAAAGTTGATTTAAGGAGAGGTAAAAGAAATTTTTAAAAGGACCTTGATCTATCAAAATCTGATTTTTATACACGATTAAATAAATTGATCCAGTTTTCAAAGATTACAAGTAGATACCCAGCAACATTGTTTTAAATTTGTTTTTATTGAATTTTTTTGTTTTCGTACAGAATATCTCAAATAATCTTAATCATCTTTATACCCCCCTCCCTACTGGCACCCTCTATAGGCCCCCAACTGGAACCCATTCTTGTTAAGGCCCAATGTGTCAAGTCAGTGTTCCCACATGTTCCCCAGTGCAAGTCCATCCACTGGTCAGCCTATCTAAAGTCCTTTGTTTTAGGAAGATCAGTCCTTCCTCACCAAGCAGTAATCAGTTACTAATATTTCTTCAGCTAAGTGTGGGGTATGCTATTCGTTTCCCCAGTTCTATCCAGCTACATTTTTAAGGAGACCATCTTTTCTCTAACATTTGTTTTTGGAAATTTGTCGAGTCATATGACTTTGTGTTATATTCTATTTGTCTATTTTTATGTCAATACTGTCATGTTTTGTTTCCATGGCTTTGAAATTCAATTTGAAATTGGCTAGTGAGAAACCTGAGCATTATTTTATTCCTCATTTTTATTAGTTCTTTGAAAATTTCATACAAACTTTTAGGATCATATTTACCACCTCCCACAACTTCTCCCATATCCAACCCCTGTTCCCTACGCATTTGTGACATGGATGTTCCTCTGACCCTGTGATGACAAGCTATGGGCCTGCCTCTTTCCCAAGCTCTGCAAAGAAGCCACGCCCCTTCCCTCTTCCAGCCAATCAGGTGAGCATAGCCACTTGCATGGGGAGGGGCTAAGGGTATAAAAGCTGGCCATTTTTGTGAGGCTGTTTGGAACCACAGGATTTATGGTTGGGTGTGGACTTTCTAACATTGCTGTGAAAGGGGGGGCTCCCACTCAACCAGCACCCCAGGCTCAGTTAGCAAGTCCAAAAAACTCTTAAGATTCTTCAAACCAGGTTTTGAGGAATTCTTTTCTCAGGTTGTCGCAAAGATCATGGGAAGAGGAAGAGGGGATTGGATGCCAAGTGTGCCTCCCAGCAGTGAATTTGACTTACACTATTCAACTGTGTGTCTTTCTTTTTTTCCATTAAAACACTTGTTGCCAATATGTTCTTGGGTGTAGGGAGCATTGCTCTGTTTTGCTCAAGATTTATTACATTGATGCTATGGTGATTTCATATAAATTTTGGGACTATTTTTATAGTTCTATGAATAAATTTCATTGCTATTTTGATGGAGACCCTATTGAATCATTGGGTTGCTCCAGATAATGTTGCCAGTATGACAATAATACTTGTTCAAGACAACAAACAAGGGTTTTTATTGCATGTTCTAGTGTTTTCTACTACTTTTACTCAGTGTGTTATTTTCATTGTGTAGCTTTCACCTTTAGGAATATGATTACTCATAAGTATTTTATGTTTTAAAATCTACTACAAATAGTAATAATTACAGGATTTCTTTCTTGGCAATCATATTATAATTTTCTTTGAAAAGCTGTTTATTTCTACAGGTTGATATTATCTCTCCCTATTTTACTGAGTTTATCCATCTACTGAGAGAGTCATTAGTGTCCTCTTCATTATACCTGTTCTATGTTCCATGAGCCTTAGGTGCAGAGAATAAACTGTAGGTAAGTAACGTAGGACTGGTCATCTCTCAGACATATATTCTGTGTGTCTAACCAGTTGTGGATTCTGCAATACCCTCCATCTCTTGCAAAAAGAAGCTTCTTTGATGAGCATTGTATGGTATCTTGTCTGTAAATATAAGGGTCCATATTTGGAATATCGTAAAATTTTCACTCGTCTAGAGTTATGACAGAGATAGAGTTTTCTCTGAGTCATGTTTATCTGTCTGCTTAAAGAACTACCCATGAGTTCACTCCCATTGAGAGGGTTTTAAGTTCAATTAGACAGCTGTTGATTACTCCCCAGATAACAATACCAACCCTGCACCAAAAGAGTTGGTTTGCTGTTCTAGTTGTGATGGTTATCAGGCTTTAGGACTGGGCTGGACAATTGGCTGATTGTCTCCCATTGTAGCTTACATGGCACCCTCTAGATCTATGATAGGCAAACTTTAGGGTGAAGGCCTCGAGGTTAGTTCCTGCTCCTTTGCTACATCTCCTGTTTCCAAACTGTGTCCTGTCCTCAGCAGTAGGACCTTATCTTCCAGTTCTGGGAGATAACCAAGATGTCTGGCAATAGCTAATGTTAGTTTGGGAGTCTCTTGGACTACTCTGACCAAGCACTAAAGGGAAGTATCTCCTGTCTGGCACTATGTTGTTTGCCATACCCCCAGGTTTACATACGCAATAGTGTTCACAGTATATGCATTTCTCAGGGGGTTTCGGGGGCAACAAACTTCCCTCTGGTTTCCCTAGCTCACAAGATCCATTGGCCTCTACACTCTATCTCCCCCATTGACCTCCCTCCTCCCTTCCCAGTCCAAGTGCCCCCATAATATCCAACTTTCCCCCAATAGCACCAGCCTCCAGCCATCCCACCTGGCCTGAGATTTCTCCTCCCCCAGTATGACCCCTGCATGTCTGTCCATCCTGCCCTCATAGTGGTACACTCTTGCTATCCCCACCTCCCCCAGGTAACAACTGTTTCCTACAATTCCCTTCTTTCAGGTTGTTTATTATCCTTTACTTCTGTGTTTCTTTTCCATTTTCCTGGCTCCTGGTGTAACATCAGGTTATATAATCACGTGTAAAGGATTGGTGCTCTGATCTGCAAATGAAGGAGAACATATGTTGCTTGCTTTTCTGAGTTCATGTTACTTCACTTACCATAAGGCTGTAGTTCCATCCATTTACCTACAAATTTCATCTTTTCTTATGGCTGAGCAGAGCTCTTTTGTGTGAATGTACCACAATTTCCTTATCGATTCATCAGTTGAGGGGCATTTAAGTTGTTTCCATTTCTTAGATATTGTGAATAGGAAAGCAACAATCATGGATATATAGGCATCTCTACAGTAGTATGAGTCCTTTGGATATATGCCAAGGATTGGTATAACCATATCATATGGTAGATTCACTTATAGTTTTTTGAAATTTCTCCACTTAGCTTTCCATAGTGATTGCACAAGTTAGCATTACCAACAAAAGTGATTGAACATTTCTCATTCTGCACATCCTCACCAGCATTTGGTGTCTTTTGTTCTCTTGCTCTTAGTCTGACTGGGTTAAGGCACTATCTTAAAGTCCTATTATCTACATTTCTCTAATTACTAAGGATGTCGATGACTTTTTAAGGTATTTCTTAGCCATTTTTAATTCTTTGTTTGAGAACTCTCTGTTGAGGTATGTAACCCATATTTTTATTAGGTTTCTTTTCTTGTTTCTTTTTTCATTGTTGAGTTCTTAGTATGTTCTAGATGTTAATCCTTTGTCAGATGTAAAATTTTCACACACTCAGTGGGTTTCCTCTTCACTTCCCTCGTTGTTTCATTTTCTGTATAGAAGCTTTGTAGCTTAATGAGATCCCATTTATTGATTGTTGTCCTCAATGCCTGGGAAGCTGATTTTTTATTAGAAAGTCCTCTCCTGCCTATATTGGGGGGGTCCTGCCTATAATTTCTTTTAGTAGTTTCACAGTTTCAGGTTTTATTTTGAGGTCTTTGACACATTTGGAGTTGACATTTGTGTGGGGAGAAAGATATGGGCTCAATTTTATCAGTCTATAGGTGGAGATCCAGTTTTGCTAGCATCATTTGTTAAATATTCTCTTTCCTCTATGTATGTTCCTGGAACTTTGGTCAATATCAGGTAGCTGAAATTGCATGTATTAATGTTTTGGTCTCCTATTGTGTTCCATTGATCTATGTGTCTATTTTTGTGACAGTAGCATGGTGATCCCTCCAGCGCTGTTCTTTTTCCTCAAGAGTGCTTTGGCTATCCAGGGTCTTTTGTAATTCCATATGAAAGTTAGGATGAAGTTTTTCTAGATCTGTGAAAAATATATAGAGTATTTTGATTGACATTGAATTGAATCTATATGTTGCTGTCTAGAAGCTTTGTAGTATGATGGACATTTTCAAAATATTGATTCCACCAATCCAGGTCTTTCCCTGTCCTAATGTCATTCTCCATATCTTTCTGTAATGGTTTCTACTTTGAATTGCGGAGATCTTTACTATATTTGGTTAGGCTTATTCCCAAATAACTTTTTGGAGATTTTTCTAAATAGGAGGATTTCCTTGAAAGTTTTTTTCTGATGGTGTGGTATTGGTGTAAAGAAGGCTACTGATTTTTGTAACTTGTCACTTTACTGAAAGTATTAACCATTTCTAACAGTTTTCTTGTGGAATTTTAGGGATCTCATGTGTATATTGTGTCAGCAAATCATGGTAGTTTAGCCTCTGTTTTTCCAATTAGGAGTCCTTTAAATTCCTTCTCTTGTCTTATTACTCTTGGAAGTGTTTCAAGCAGTATATTGAAAAGGTGTGGAAATAGTGGACAGTCCTGTCTGGCTCCTGATTTCAATGGAAATGCATCCAGTTTTTCTCCATTTAGGATGATGTTGACTATGGGTTTGTTGCATATAGCTTTAACTATGTTGAGGTATATTCCCTACAGACCAAATCATTCTAGGTCTTTTAACATGAATGCGTATTGGATTTTGCCAAGGCCTTTTGTGTATCTATTGATATGACCCAGGGATATTTGTCTTTAAGTCCGGTTATACGTTTTATTACATTTACTGACGCAATGAGTATTTGAGTGATCCCTGCTTCTCTGGAATAAAACCTACTTGATCCTGGTGAATGGTCTTTTTTTAATGTGCGTCTGTATGCAGTTTGTGATTATGTTGTTGTATATCTGTGTTCATTAAGGATATGGGCCTATAATTTTGCTTTTTGTTGTGGTTGTTGTTGTGTCTTTTGCTGGTTTTGGTATTAGACTGATACTGACTTCGTAGAAGGCATTTGGGAATGCTCCCTCTGTTTCTATCTTTTTGAATAATTTAAGCACTAATGATTATAGATGTACTTTGAATATATGGTAGAATTCTACTATGAATCCATCTGGGTCTGGACAATTTTTGGTAGGAGGTTGTACTGTTTCAATTTCCTTTTTTCTTATATGTCTGTAAGCTTTTGATCTCTTCTTGCTTTAACTTTGGTGGTGTTTATGCTTTTAGAAATTCCTCCATTTCTTTTATATCTTCAAATATAATGGTGTGTGCTAGATAGCTTTAGTGTCAACTTGACACACCTGGGTTGAAGGAGCCTCAATTGGGGAATTTCCTCCATTTGGATGGCCTATAGCCATCTCTGTCGGGTGTCTTCTTGACTGAGTGATGTGAGAGGGCCCAGCCCACTGTGTGTGGTGCCACCTCCGGAAAGGTGGTCCTGTGTTGCATAAGAAAGCAGACTGAGCAGAACCCAGGGGAGTAAGCCAGTAAGCAGCATTCCTCCATGCCTTGTGCTTCTCCTCCTACCTCCAAGTTCCTGCCCTGAATTCCTAACTTGGAATCCCTATTGAACTGTGATCCAGGAGATGTAAGCTGAATAAACATTTTCCTCCCAAAGTTGGTATTGGTCAAGAGTATTTTGTTACAGCAATGCCAAGAAAAACTAGAACAAAGAGTATAGTTTTTTTTTTCATTTTATTTTATTTTATTTTATTTTTTAGAAGAAGCATGCCATTACAGCTTTAACATACTCAATAACAATTTCCAGAGCTAAGATAGATCTCTTTCAAAAGTGGCTATAAAATTTTTAGGGTCACAGTTTAACTAATGCAGTCATACAATACATAACTCAGTATAAACCCTGTAAGACATAAAATTGAAATAGTTTTTAACCTTTAAAAAAATCTCTATTTCTTTTTAACATATAGTTTCTTATAGAAAAACCCATTGTTTGTGCTAATAACACTTAGATGTTGGCACATGCATCTCTAATCTGTATTCCTTACATCCTCTCCAACATGTGATATCATTTGTTCTCTTGATCTTAGCCAGTCTGACTGGGGTAAGATGAAATCTTAAATTGGCATGTATCTGATTATTACTACTCATGGTCTGTTGCACTCAGATCCTTGGCTCCTCTGTATGGACATAAAGTCATTGGGTAGATTTCAATTGTAATGTTTATCACCTCTGCTTATTAAAATGATGTAAATTTTTATGCTTCCTCCTCAAATATAACCCATTTTTTAATTTGTTGATTTTTTTGTGTATATTTCATAAAGAACATCCCACTCTTACTAATCTATATACCCACTTCCCAGATGGTACCTTCCTGTAGCCCCCTCCCCACTCGAGCCCTTTTACTCTGACATCCCTGCTATTGTTTGCTATATTGTCAGCACCCTCAGCCATTTCCCAAAATTGTCCACCAGGTGAATCTAGTCAGCCTATCTAGATATCTTTGTTTTAGGAATTCAGCTGTTCCTCATCTACCAGTAATCCATGTTCATATTCCTTTAGATAATATTGGGGTCTGCTGTTCATTTTCCAAGTTTTATGCTGGGTTACTCTCTGGGTGTTTCTTGGACCACTGTGGTCAACAACTCAAAAGAAGGTATCTCCTATTTGGCATTGTTTCTTGTTCAGTAGCCTTTAGCTGTACATATGGACTCTTAAAAATTATATTGGACCCTTTAATCTTTGGTTATACATTCCTTTTGGGTGTTTAAGGCCATACAGTTGGCCCAGAAAAAACAATTTATTCTTACTCTTAAGGCCATTTGATGATCTGTTCCTCAGGGATCACATGGGCTTGGGAGGAGCCCCTTGCTCCTTTCTTTTACCAGTTCCATTTTGGAGAAGATAAGTCAAAGGTCCTGCTTGCCATGGCTGGCTTTGCTTGGAAGCATGGAGGAAACATTTCCTCTGTGTTGGCCCTCATCTTTGTAGACAAGACACTGGTTCAACTCCATCTCATGGGGACTCCATGGCCTCCTTGATCAAGAGGACAGGCAACTCACCACAGTTACAGGACATTTTGAGAGATGCTCATAGACCCTGGAACTAGTTGGCCTAGGAGGGCAAGGAGCAAAAACTATCCTTTATGTCCCTTAGACCAAATTAGTATAGGCCTCAAAGTATGGCTGTTAAATATCCAAGACGGTTAGTTCCACCACTCTGGTACTTTTAATTACCACGTGCAGTGTAGATAAAGCTTCGGCAAAGACCAATTATTCTCAGATAAACCTTGCCTAGGCATGTATTTCTTGATCTTGTTCCCTCTGGTTTTTAAAACTACCTAGGCATTATTTATCTCTCTCATTGTCTAACACTTCCACCATGGTTTCCCCAATTAAGGTACCCCCATTTTTCAAATTTCTCCCTGAATTATATCCTTTTCCTATGGTTTTACCTCTCTTGATCTTCTTTTCCTTTATCACCAAGGTTCCTTGTATACACTTCCCTCCCCAATCCCTTAAACTAACCCAAGTTTTATCCATATCTCCCTTATTAACATGTTTCCTACTGTTCTTCTCATTCAGATTCTTTCTTTTCCTTTATCCCCCTGGTTCCTTTCCATTATCTTCTTTCCTGTAGTTATGTATGGATACATACTCACTTATCAGGATTTGGTGCTAGGATCCACATATTAGGGAGAACATACTTTGTTTTTTGTTTTGTTTTGTTTTGTTTTGTTTATCTGAGTCTGTGTTACTTCACTTAATATAACAGTTTCTAGTTTCATCCATTTGCCTGCAAATTTCATGATTTCCTCTTTGTTTACTGCTGAGTAGAACTCCATCATATAAATGAACCATATTTTCATTATCCACTTGTCAGTTGAGAGACGCTTAGGTTGTTTCCATTTCTTAACAATTGTGGAAAGAACAGCAACAAACATGGATGTACAAGTGTCTCTGCAATAGGTTGAGTTCTTTGGGTATATGCCAAGGAGTGGTATAACTGGGTCTAATGGTAGGTTCATTTGTAGATTTTTAAGAGTTCTCCACACTGCTTTCCATAGGGGTTGAAAAAATTTTGCAGCCCAACCAGCAGTGGATGTGTATTCCCCTTTCCCCACATCCTCATCTGCATTTGGTATCATTTCTTCTTTTGATCTTAGCCAGTATGACTGGGGTAAGATGAAATCTTAAAGTGGTTTTAATTTGCATTTCCCTAATTATTAGTGGTACAGAACATCTTTTAAGTTGCCTTACCAATAGGATGAATGAAATGGAAACCAGAGTATCAAGACTGGATGATAAAGTGGATGAACTAGACCACACAAGAAAAGATTATGAAAAATTTAAGAAAGTACATGAATGGAATATGCAGGAATTGAGTGACACCATAAAAAGACCATACTGATGAATCATAGGCATATAAGAAGGAGAAAAATCCTAAGATAATGGGATGGACCAGATCTTCAAGAGAATTGTAGAAGAAAATTTCCCCAAATTAAAGAAAGACATGCCCATACAAATACAAGAAGCATATAGAACACCAAACAGACAGGACATGTAAAGAAACTCTCCACGGCACATCATAGTAAAAACACTAAGCGTACAGTACAGGGAGACATACTGAAAGCTGCAAAAGAGGAACAATAAGTCACATATAAAGGAAAACCCATTAGGATCACAGCTGACTTTTCAGTGCCAACTATGAAAGTCAGAAGAGCCTGGACCAAAGTAGTCTCAGTTTTAAATGACCACAGATGTCAACACAGATTACTATACCCAGCGAAAAATATTTTTTATAGTCGAAGAGGAAAGAAAAATCCTCTATGACATAAATAGGATGAAGGAATTCATGTCCACAAAACCAGCCCTTCAGAGAGGTCTGGAAGTAATACAAAGTGCTGAAGAAAGGAATGACTATACCCAAGGGGTTGTGGAAAGAAATTCAATGATGGTATAACTGTGGAAAAGTACAGCTATATCAAGAATGTAAACAGCTATAAAAATGACAGGATTCAATACACACCTTTCATTAATAACTTTAAATATTAACAGACTGAACTCCCTAGTCAAAAGACAAAGACTACGTGAATGGGTTAAGCAACAAAACCCATCTTTTTGTTACTGTAAGAAACTTATCTCACTTTCAAAATGAGGCACTATCTTAAGGTGAAAAGATGGAAAAATATATACCAAGAAAATGGTACTAAGAAAAAAGCAGGAATTGCCATTATACCATCGGACAAAATAGACTTTAAACTAAAAGTAATCAGAAGAGATAAAGAAGGCCACTTCATTCTGATCAAAGGAACAATAAACCAGGAATGTATTACAATCATGAACATATAGTCACCAAACTCTACTAACCCAAGTTCATAAAAACAATACTACATGACTTTAAGACACAGATTAATCCCAACTCATTAATAGAAGGGGACTTCAATACCCCACTGTCTCTGTCAAATAGGTCAACAGGGCAGAGAGTTAACAGAGAGACATCTGAATTAAACAATACCACATATCAAATGGACCTAACAGAAATCTAGAGTATTCCACCCAAGCACCAAAGGACATACTTTCTATTCAGTGCCCCATGGAACCTTCTCCAAAATCGACCATATACTGGGGCACAAAACAAACCTCAACAAGTACAGAAAGACTGAAATAATTCCATGCATTCTATCAGACCACCATGCAATAAAGCTTAAAATCAACAGTGGAAGAAGCACTGGTCACCACATGAACAATGGAGATTAAAGAACACACTCCTTAATGATGAATAGGGCAAAACAGAAATTAAGAAAGAAATAAAAGTATTCCTGGAACTAGCATGAAAAGGACAATACAACACAACAAAACCTGTGGGACATGCTGAAAGCTGTCCATAGAGGGAAGTTTATACCTCTAAGTGCCTACACTGAAAAATCGGGAATAAAAAAATAATTGGAAACAACACAAACAAATGACTTAACATTGCCATTCAAGACACTTGAAAAGCAACAGCACATGAAAGCCAAACCCAGCAAACAAGAAGAAAAAACAAAAATAAGGGCAGAAATTAATGAAATCGAAGCAAAGGAAACAATAAAAAGAATCAAGAAATCCAAGAGCTGGTTCTTGGAAAAGATAAACAAGATTGACAGACTGCTAGCCCAGTTACCAAAAAGAAAGAAAGAGCACCCCCAAATCAAAAAAATTAGAGATGAAAGAGGAAGCATCACAACAGACACCAGAAAGATACAAACTATTATAAGGGAATATTTTAAAAACATATGTGGTACTAAATTTGAAAACATAAAAGAACTGGACAGATATCTAAAGGATGTGAAAAACCAAAACTAACAAGAACAGATTAACAGCTTAAACAGACCCATAAAAAAAAAAGAAATTGAAACAGTAATACAAAACCTTCCGACTAAAAAAGCCCAAGGCCAAATGGATTTACAGCAGAATTCTATCAGACATTTAAAGAAGATCTACGTCCAATACTACTTAATTTATTCAAAATACAGAAATGGAGGGAGCACTTCCAAATTCCTTCTCTGAAGCCAGCATCACTCTCATACCAAAGCCTGGTAAAGATACAACCAAAAAAGAAAACTATAGACCCATATCCTTAATGAACATAGATGTAAAAATTCTCAATAAAATACTTGCAAACCGCATACAGACACACATCCAAAGGATCATCCACCATGATCAAGTTGGCTTTATTCCAGAGATGCAGGAATTGTTCGATATATGTAAGTCAGTAAATGCCATAAATCATATAAATGGGCTCAAAGACAAGAACCACATGGTCATCTCAATAGATGCCAAGAAGGCCTTTGACAAAATTCAACACACATTTATGTTCAAAGTCTTAGAGGGAATTGGACTGGAGGGAACATACTTCAACATAATTAAAGCTATATACAACAAACCCACAGCCAGTATCATTCTAAATGGAGAAAAACTGGAAGCATTCCCATTGAAATCAGGAACCAGACAAGGCTGTCCATTATATCCACTTATCTTTAACATAGTACTTGAAACTCTTGCAAGAGCAATAAGACAAGAGCAGAAAATTAAATGTGCAATAATTGGAAAAAAGTATCAAATTATCCCTTTTTTTCAGATGACACGATATTATATCTAAGAGATGCCAAAAATTCCACCAGAAAACTCCTAGAAATTATTAACACATTCAGTAAACTGGCAGGTTACAAAATTAACCTACAAAAGTCTGTAGCCATTATATACAGCAATAACAAGCAGTCAGAGAAAGAGTACATGGAAACACTCCTGTTGACAATAGCTGTAAAAAAAATAAATAAATTATCTCAGAATAAAGCTGACCAAAGACTTTAATGACCTCTGCAATGAAAATTTTAAATCTTTAAAGAAAGAGATTGAGGAAGACATCAGAATATGGAAGAACCTCCCATGCTCATGGATTGGAAGAATTAATATTGTGAAAATGACCATCCTACCAAAAGCCTTTTATAGATTCAGTGCAATGCTAATCAAAATCCCCTAACGTTTTTCACAGAATTGGAAAAAAACCCATCCTAAGATTCATAATGAAGGACAGAAGACCTCAGGTAGCCAAAGCAACCCTGAGCACTTAGTGAAATGCTGGGGGGGGGATTACTATACCAGATTTTCAATGTAGTAGAGAGCTATATTCATAAAAACAACATGGTACTATTGTCACGGTACAGTGACCACAATTCAAGCCTGATGGGCTTCAAGATGCTGACAGATAGAAATCAAGGCACAGGAGGTACATGTTTATTGTGAATCAAACAGAGTTTATATAGGAATCAGATCTGGAGTAACCAAGGGATACATCACTAACAGAAAGTAATCAGGAAATAACCAAGAATACAGTAGTTACTGCATTACCTCACCAACCGAAACTCACATGATAGTTACAGTATCCAAGATTCAACTACGTAATATTTATGGTATCTAAGATACAATGTGTAGTGCTTATGATTTCTCTTAATAACTATTAGAATTCATGATTTTTATATAGAAACCAAGCTATTAGTGCTGAGAGACTCTGGTGCCCATGAACTGTAACAAAACTCTTTAGTTATGTTTCCAGGATAGCCAGTTAATCAGGGAAGCATAGCCTGTCAACTCAAATCACAGAAGCAAAGAGCAGAGCAGCTCTTAAAGTGGCAGTCTTCTTTCTTCAGTCTTCTTTCTTTAATGCCTAAGTCAAGGCAAGCTGCCACAATCTAGTAAAGCTCCTGACATTTTCCCCTTTTTTTATTTACTAAATGCCAAGTTCGGGATGGAAACACTGTGCCTGTGTTAGGTTGTCCTCTACCAGAGCAAAGGCATTGGTTGATCCGCCGGTGATCTGTTTCGCTCTGAGAAGATCTTACCAATCTTTGGCTAACCAGTCTCCAAGTGGCTCCCATTATTGGCTACCGGCCATGGGAAAGAAATAGAAAATAAAAATCTGGTATCTTAAGAAATATCTGGAATCTTCTGGCAAACATCTCCAAAAATACCTGGAATCTTCTGCCACATGTTAAGTCCTATGTACATGTTAAGTCCTATATTAAACTGAATTGATCAGGCCAAATTCCCCTTTTTATTTTTTATTTATTTAACTTTATCTAGCTTTTCTTTTTGAAAATGTAGGGAGGACAGGAGAATCTCAGCACTACGTTTCCGAGCATCCTAGTTTAGGCATCGAAAAACACATCGACCTCCTATAAACAGTATGCAAAGAACAATTAGTAAGGTTAGTAAAGAGAATCCAGAACTATGTAATATACTTTGAATCCATCCACGAGGATCAAGACCAGAAAGAGTATTTGCTAAAGTAGTAGCTACCTGATCAATAGAACTAGAAGAAGGTATTTCTTCTGAAAATGCCTCATATATCCCTTCCTGCAATTGCATCTCTTTAAAAGTTATGTTATCTATTTTACCTTGAATATATAATTCCAATTTTTTCCATTCATAAAGAGAACCATTAAATTTATAAGCAGTAATACACATCTGAGTAGAATTCCAATCACACACATACTGTATAGTTTTTTTGTAATTCTAATAACTTATTTCCCAACCAATGAAGTCCCCCTTGTAAAGCCACAATTTCTTCTTGTAATTGTGAATTAATTTGAGTTTGATGTGTCCAAAGTTTATAAAAGTCGTCATGCCAATGTTCAACAAAGTCTTGTGTTTGAACAGATTTCTGAAGTGCCACACCAGCAGTAGTAGCCATAGCAGCTAAAGCAATGAGTCCCAAAATAGCAGCAATAATCAGTCCAATCATGCATTTGCCTCTTTGTAGTAGTCTTTTGAAAAATCTCAGAATTAATCCTTGAACAGGACTGCTTTCCCAGGAATGATGCATTCTCACAGGAATCCATAAAGAATTTCGTTGAGTTAAAATCATAACTGATTCAAAAGCTGGATTAAAGGCTACAGAGTTGTTAAGACAACTATACAAAGGACAATTCTGGCAAGTTAAGTTCATTTCCTGAACGACTATATGTCCTATCAATATCACTAGAGGAAAGTGCACACAAGCTGTAACATTGTAATTTTTAACTTTAGTAAAATCGTAAAATACCTTATCATAAGTAACAGCAAAAGTTCCATCAAATATTTCTACAGGCTTAAGAGCAGCTAGCAATTTCCAAATATGCATTTGAGAAAGATATAATGTATGCCCTATTCTCAACTGAGGTTGAGGATTAGCTATTCCTTCATCTACCCAAACTATAACATTAGCAGTTTTGAACTTATCTTTCATAGGAGCAACATTTTTTAGATTACACTTAGAGTAAACTTCTTATAATATTTACAATCTTCTAACCAATTTCCTAAAGGACCCCAATCAATCCAAGTATGATTCCAGGACCTATAAACTTTTCCTATCAATCCTTTACAATCTTGCCATACCAAAGACTGTCTTTTAGATACCCGATCATAAGAAAAACTCTCAAACTCTGAGAGAGCTGGAGCAGCTGTAGTCTCATACTCTGTCCAATTAGAACCTATTGACTGAGTAGATAAACGTACCACATTTGGATGACTAGTATTCCATCTACTCTCTGGAATAATCCAATTTCGCCGTCTTATAGGATAGCAAGGAGGAACTTCAAAGCACATAATATCAGAAGACAAAAATTGAGTATAATTTAAAACAGTTCCTTCTTCATCAGGAAAATACGGCTGACCTGTTCCATAAGGGGGTGACAGTACATTCATAGGAAAAGTGGTAACCACAATAGTAGGCTCCTTCCAAGTATAAGGACGAAGGAGAGGAGGATTAAGTACATGAGCCCAATATATTACCTCAGTTTCAGCAGTAGAAGTGCAAATGATCAGAGCACACATGACTAAAAACAGATTTCCTTTTCCTGATGAATTCAGCATCATAAATTGAAGCAACATTTTCCGATCTTTATTACCGCAAACGGATTTAGCAGCTGGAATCCCAAAGAATGATTCTATTTACTGTAAAAACAAAATTATACCCTTTGCCTGCCTAGAATTAGTAACCCTCCTAATACCCAATTTTATAACCCTTTTTATTAATTCTGGACATTTATTGTCTCAGGCAAGAGTGATAATTCATGTAAAAAATTCTTTTCTGCAAGGAATAAAGTCTTAACCAAAAGGAATAAAAGTTGAAATCTGATGCTCTACCAACTGAGCTATCCTGGCCTAAAATAATGAAATGATAATAAAACACAATCTTAACACAATATAAAACACAACCTTAACACAAATAATATCTTATATGATAATAATAATAATAAAACACAATTATAAACAATATCTTATATAATAGCTAATCTTGTATTTAAAATTCTTATATCTTATATTTAAAGTTCTTATATTTTAAAGTTCTAAATTTCCATGATCTGGTATATAATTCCTACTTTTTAATTTTATTTTTTAATAAGCATACAAGGTTATACTGTACCATCAAATATAAAATTTTAATAAAATCTTCTATAATAATACTCATAAAACATAACCATAACAGAAACACTATAGAATGTAATAGTTAATCTTATATGTTAAAGTTTCAAACATCTATGATCTAGGACATAATCCCTTCTTTTAATTTTTTAATAAGCATGTAAGATCATATTCTAATATTCTGTTAATATAAGTAGAAGCCAACAAATGTTCCACACAATAGCGGTTCCTGCAAGTAAAAGAGTAATGCTAACAAAACAAAGCAGGTATCCAAGGCAACATAAAATGAACTTTAGAACAACAAACTTAGACTAGGTATCCAAGGAAACAAAAGCAAACTTAAAACATAAAAACCTGCAAACATCATAATGATTTGAATTAATTCATGATTTAAATTAGTTCATCCCATGACTCTGACCAGAAAAGATTCTTCTTCAACATATGATAATTAACACAAAGACACATAGATAGTCAACATACAGAGAATAAGAGACTGGGAAGTCCTCAGAGCTAAATGGACACCTATATTGCAAGTTTTCTAAATAGTCTTAGAAATCATTGTAGAAGAAGAGGTGGGAAGATTATAAAAGCCAAGAATATTAGATGACTCAAGAAAACTGTGTTTTCTGTACCTCACAGGGTAGTTGCACATGTGAACACACAGTGCTTATTATAGCAGGCACATTTCCACTGCATACCAAGTCAGACATCAGTCCACCATGGATGGGGGAGGTGAGCACGAAGCCCCAGTTCTAGCTGAGAATATAGTGATAACTGATGGATGCTGGGAGATGGAGCGTCAGTTTTCTTTACTGTGTGACTCCTGATAGATTGACCAGACTCCAGGGCATGAACCAATATGGAGGGGCACTTAGTAGGCATGGATTAGAATGGACAGAGCATTTAAAAATAAAATTAAAGAAAGAATGAAAGAAAGAAAGAAAGAAAGAAAGAAAGAAAGAAAGGAAGGAAGGAGGAAAGAGAGAGAAAGGGGAAAGGATAGGGAATAATTGAGGACTTGAAATTAAGGCAGAGGGGGAGGGCAACTGAAGAAGGGAAGGGGGTCTGAATTTGATAAAATACATCATGTGAAATTCTATAATCAATAATATTTATAAAAAGAGAAAATAATAAAGAAGAACATTTATAGAAAAGCAAGTGACCATGTAGGGCTTCACATTACCCTTGATCCTTCATTGTTGTAATTGACAAAGATGCAATTGTGAAGATTATAAATTTAGCCTTCAAAAATGGGAATCAGATGGGCATCATGCCCACTCAGGAAGTTGAGGCAAGAGAATCTCTTTAACTGTTAGGACAGAAAGCTAATTGGTGAATTCAAGTCAGCCTGGGTTGCACAGCAAAATCCTGTTCCAAAAAAGCTAATGAACTATCCATCCATGAAAAAAACGCCAAACAGGAATAAGTCTCATTATTGTTTGTTTTTAAATTGACTTTCTTTGAATAAATGAAACCTTTGAGGCATCCTTATTAATTATTTTCACCTGCACAACTATCCTATCTAAATGAAATTCCTACAATCTAACTATGGATGAGAGAATGTTGACTTGTGTGTTTAAAGTTGCTTTATTATAAAAAAATGCCAATAATGATATCTCATGCTTTAAAATCACAGCTTGCTGTTAGAGTCCCAGTATGAATAGGAGAATTTTCTGAAAAAATACTGTGTTTAAGAACTTTTAGTATAAGAGCACAGGGATAAATTTTAGAATATTTCACCTGCCTGTCCAATTGTATAGAGAATAAATATGAATAATCAAAAGTGTACAAAACTGCAATAAAAGAGCATTAAGGGGTTAATATTTATAAACTTTCAGATACTTTTACTTAGAGACTCATAGACTAAAATAAGTGATTATTTAAATAAAACTTATTAGTCCATATGTTCTAAAGAAATCATGGACGTATGGCATTTCAAAGTGAATTCATAATGTGATGTTTCAAAAAGTGGACAATTCATAACATTAAGGTGGATGAATGAGAGAACATTGTAGACATATATCACCATGAGAAACCTAAAAATCAAGAAGGAGATTTAGAGTCCTAAGGATAGGTGCCTTCAGTAACTACCATAATACAAATTAAAATAGAGGCATGTTTTAAAAAAGCAGGCGAGGTAGGTTTTGTGCAATTGAAGGCTACTACTGTGAGGTATTTGAGGTACATTTCTTAATTACATCCTTCAGGGCTTGCTTCACTTGTTTATTTCTTAAGGTGTATATGACAGGATTTAGTACGGGGGCAACTGAAAGAGTCAGCACTGCTACCCCCTTGTTTGCAGATATTCTCTCCTCCGCAGAAGGTTTGATATACATGAAAATGCAGCTGCCATAAGAGATGGAGACCACAATCATGTGGGAGGAACAGGTGGAGAAAGCCTTCTTCCTCTGCTGGGCAGAAGGGAACCTCAGAATTGTACTTATGATTCTCCCATAAGAGAACATTACAAGTGCCAAGGTGATCAGGAGAGTGATAACGGCAAGAACAAAATTTAACAGTTCCATGAACCTTAGGTCATTGCAGGAAAGCTTCAAGATGGGAGAATAGTCACATACAAAGTGTTCAATAATGCTACCACATAATTCTACCCCAAGACTTACGATAACTCCAGGAAAGATTGCTAAGGAGGCGATGGCACAACAAATGCCAAAGAGCGAAGTGCAGACTCTGCTGCTCATGATGGTTGTGTAGTGAAGGGGTTTGCAGATGGCCACATAGCGGTCATAGGACATGACAGCCAGCAAGAAAAACTGTGCTATGCCAAACAGAAGAGCAGCAAACAGCTGCGTGAAGCAAGCCTCACGGGAAATTGTTTTATCCATGGTCACTATGCTGACCAGGTACCTTGGGATGCAGGTAGATGTCAGTGAGATCTCCAAGAAGGAGAACTTCTGAAGAAAGTAATACATAGGTGTTTTGAGGTGGGCATCCAACAGGGTGAGAAGGATGATGGTGAGATTTCCAGTGATGCTCATGAAATACGTTATAAATAGCAAAAGGAAAATGAAGATTTGCCACTTTGGGTCTTCTGTCAGTCCGAGAAGAATGAATGTTGTCACAAAAGTGTGGTTTCTCATGATGAAATTCTGTCAATATCCACCTGAAATCGAGAAAAGGAATCTTTGTGAATTCAAACAATCCTTTGAATATGGATATATAAGTGTTCTGAAGAATCAAGTACCCCAACTGAAATACCATCCTTTGGTTCCTTTCTGTACTTACTCTCTTAACCCGGCAGCAGAGCTCCAAGAATAGCACACATATTAGGTCCCCTTTCCTAAATACTCTTTTCCAATTATATTCAGATAATTTTTGTGCTCAGAAATAACACTTTTAAATTTTCTGTGAAAAAAATATGCCTATTTTGCAATCTTATGTCAAGATGTGGCATGACTACTGTTTGTCTTCTCAGCTATAGAGAGATAATTCAAGTTAGTCTGGTTTAATCCTTATGTTGCTAAATAATCTCCTTGTTTCTTTCATTGAATTTTGTATATTCTGTAAAATCTATATTTTAAAAGGTTTAGCTATTTGCCATTGAAATTTGTACTTCATCTCTCTAGAATGAGCATTTACTAATGACAGTAGTTAGTTGAATTTAGGAGGTTTTTTGCATTACCTATTTGAAATAGTTTTACAGAAAAAAATCTTTTATTAGTTTTAACGAACTCCAAAATTAATACATAAATACCAAGTGGAAACTTATATTGAATTTGAACCATTTTTACTCAATTATTTTCCTGTTCAGGCTAACTAGCTTTTTCTGTGTAAGAAAGAATTTTTATATAATACTAAAGTCACTTACTTAGTTCTTTATAAAATATAAATATATCACCAAAATATTGTAACAAAAATCATTGAAAATAATTTTTGGTATTATTTTAATTAAAAATGCAGTTATTTTACATATCCATGCCTCGAAAATTTAGCAGTAAATTACACAAAAAATTTCTAGGTTTTTCTAATTCTGAATTTAATTGGTTTATTCTGCATTCAGAATAGAATTGATTATAAAATAATTTCTTTGCACATAAAATGATACATACTGAAATTACTTACTTTCAATGAATTCCACAGAAGTGTTGTTTGCTAATGCATTTTGAAATTTTAAAAAATAAAAATGCAATATGGATAATTCTTTAATATATGCACTTCTTTCTAACCCATGCCTATTTTTCCTCCTCAATTTCAAAAGAGGCCTGGTCACATCATTGCTAACCGTTCTCCAACCCCTCAGCATACATGTGTCAATATTTTCAAATCAATTGTTCTGCTCACTCTATAAATAAACTGATTAATATCTGAATTAGTTTACCTTAAAACTTACTAATCTCGGTTGTTTATTAGTATTGAAAGAGTAGTGTTTTACTGTTTTTGTTACAACTCTGAATACTTATATTCACAAAGTAATCTAACATTGTGTCTTGAATAAGGATGATTTTTGTTTCCACAACACCATAAGTTATCATATTCTTTAATAATAAATGATGCTTTCATTCAGATCTAGTATGAGACCATGGGGATTCATGTGGAAAAGACAGTAATTGACTATTTTCATCATTAACTCTAAAACAAAAATAACTATGTTAATTAAGAGTCTCACCTATGGTGCCTGTAGAGAATACTGTAGTGTTGATGTTCATAACGTCTCACTCCTATAGTGAGATTTCAGTCTTCTATGAAACACTATAGGCTTCTCAAACTCTTTGAGCAAGAGGAGTCATCAACTTATCCATTTCAAATGATTTGAAAGAAGAATGTTTTTACAACAGGGCTGGACAGATGGCGTAGCATTTAAGAGTGCTTGCTGCTCCTGCAGAGGTCCTGGATTTGGTTCCCAGTAAAAACATGGTGGCTAACAACCATCTGCAACTCCAGGTCCTGGAGATCTCTTCTGGTCTCCACAGGCACCAGGCATGTGGTGCACATACATACATAGAGGCAAAGAGCCTTGCACATAAAATAAAATAACTATTAAAAAATAATGCTTATATCTATCTATTACAATGTTACCTATAAACATTACTATTCTAATTCAAAATTGGCTAATAAAACATCTTTTGTGGCAGTCCAGAGTGTTTTTTCTTCTACATGCCATAGAAAACTCATCACATCAATATTTATATGATGCTAACAACATAGGCAGTAAATAGAACATAACTGACTTTTCAGAAAGGAAGTTATAATAAAAACGTATCTAAATAAAATATTTGTGTTCTGTATACATGTACTTTAAACCATAGGAGAGATTAACTGTTGCATTCTTATAAAAAAGTTCTAGGAAAATCAGAACAGTAAATGTTATGTTGTTCTTTTTTAAAAAAAAATCTGTAGTTAAGGGGCTGGAGAGATGGCTCAGGGGTTAAGAACACTGAAAGTTCTTGCAGAAGACCTGGGTTTGAATACCAGCACCCACATGGCAGCTAAAAACTGGATTAAGATATTCTATAAATTTTTGTTCATTTCATACAGAACAGCTCAAACAATCATCTTTATACCTTGTCTCCACTGGCACTGTAACATAGCACCCCTCCCCCAATGGAGACCATATTAAAGACTACTGGGTTGTCAGTGTCCCCAACCATTTCCCAGTGCAAGTTCATCCAAGTCTAGTGAGCCTATCTAGAGTCCCTTGTATTAGGAAGATCAGCCCTTCTTCATCTAGCAGCAATCAGTTGCTGACATTCCTTCAAAAAAGACTGAGGTCTGCTCTTCATTCTCCCTGTTCTGTGCTAGATTATTGTCTGCCTGAGTTTGCATGGGATTTGTGCACACTAACACCATTGCCATGGAATCATATGACTACATTCCAAGGAGATTATAGTACTGATTCCCTATGGTCATGCACCTCATCCCTGGCTTTTACAATCTTTCTTCCCCCTGTTCCATGATGGTCACTGAGCCTCACATGAGAGAAGTTTAATAAAGGAATCCTGTCTATACTTTGGCTATTTGTCACCCTTTGTGTTCCTGGTCCTCTGCTGCATGAGGAAGCTTCGTTATTGAGAGATGAGACACTGATTATTTTATGCTTCACCACACCTATTCTAAAGTTCCATATTCCTCAGGTGTAGAGAATAAACTGTAGGTAGGTCACCTAGGACTGTTCATCTTTCAGACATGTATTCTCTCTGTCTGACAAGTTGTGGATTCTGCAATAACCTCCGTCTCTTGCAAAAAGAAGCTTCTTTGATGGGCATTGTATAGTACACTTTCTGTAAATGTAAGGATCCATATTTGGCATATCATAAGGCTAGGCCATTTGGGAAGACTTACGACAGAGATAGGGTTTTCTCTGAATCATGTGTGTCTATCTGGGTTGACAGTGCCACCCGTGAGTTTACTCCCATTGAGAGGGAGTTTAAAGTTCAATTAGATAGCTGTTGATTACTCCCCAGATAAAAATATCACTACTGCATCAAAAGAGATGGTTTTCTGTACCAGTTGTTATGATTATCAGGCTTTAGCACTGGGCTGGACAGTTGATTAATTGCCTCAGATTGTAGCTTACACAGTATCCTCTAGATCTATGACAGGCAAACTTCAGGTAGAAGGCCTCCAGGTTAGTTCCTGCTCCATTGCTGCTTGTCCTATTTACAAACTATGTCTTGTCCTCAGCAATAGGGCCTTATCTTCCAGTTCTGGGAGACAACCAAGAGGTCTGGCAACAGTTACTGTTAGTTTGGGAGTCTCTTGGACTACTCTGACCAAGCACTGAAGGGAAGTCTCTCCTGCTGGCACTATGTTGCTTGCCATACAGCCCCCAGGTGTACATATGCAATAGTGTTCAGACACTGTATATGCATTTCTCAGGGGGTTTCAGAGGCAACAAACTTCCCTTTGGTTTCCCTAGCCCCTAATCCATTGGTCTCTACTCTCTGTCTCTGCCATTGACCTCCCTCCTCCCTTCCCAGTCCAAGTGTCCCCATAATCTACAACTTCCCCCCAATACCACCACCCTCCAGCCATCCCGTCTGGCCTGAGATTTCTCCTCCCCCACTGTGACCCCCTGCATGTCCGTCCATCCTGCCCTCATAGTGGTAGACTCCCACTTTCCCCACCTCCCCCGGTAACAACTGTTTCCTACAATTCCCTTGTTTCAGGTTGTTTATTATCCTTTACGTCTGTGTTTCCTTTCCATTTTCCTGGCTCCTGGTGTAACATCAGGTTATGGAATCACGTGCTATGATCTGCAAATGAAGGAGAACATATGTTGCTTGCTTTTCTGAGTTTGTGTTATTTCACTTACTGTCGCGAGCCGGGACTCTGTCCAGCAGAGTCCAGGAAAGACGACACAGACACCAAGGTGAGGTTCAAGCTTCTGTTTCTCTTTCTTCCTTTATTCTCTCTTATTCTCTCTCATATTCTCTTCACTATGATGCTGTCTCCTATGATGCTGTCCTTATGATGCTGTGTTTCTCATGATGCTGTCTCCTACCTCTGTCTGTCTCTGTCTGTGTCTCTGTCTCCTCTGTTA
>NW_008343658.1:70899-80883 GCF_000622305.1 Nannospalax galili | reverse complement strand
CACACACGTGCAGCGGGCAGGCAGAGTGGCAGCTCACTGGCCACGTAGCAAGATCATCAGGCTGGCAGCACCTGTTTTGGGGCTCACCATACTTCAGAGTTGGGGTAAACAAGCGGGATTCACGAGCCTTGGCAATCAGCCAAGAGTTGAAGTAAACAGCACGAGGTTTGGCAGCCAGCCAGGGCTCCATCTTTGGCTGGCTCGGCTGTGCTCGCTTCCCACAACTTACCATAA
Source organism: Nannospalax galili (assembly GCF_000622305.1). NCBI lineage: Eukaryota > Metazoa > Chordata > Mammalia > Rodentia > Spalacidae > Nannospalax > Nannospalax galili. The sequence goes on along the minus strand of NW_008343658.1, from coordinate 80,649 downwards.
GTCTGTAGTTCAATCCATTTACCTACAAATTTCATCTTTTCTTATTGCTGAGCAGAGCTCTTTTGTGTGAATGTACCACAATTTCCTTATTGATTCATCAGTTGAGGGGCATTTAAGTTGTTTCCATTTTTTTAGATATTGTGACTAGAGAAGCAACAATTATGGATATACAGGCATCTCTACAGTAGTAAGAGTCCTGTGGATATATGCCAAGGAGTGGTATAACCGGATCATATGGTAAATTCAATTATAGTTTTTTGAAATTTCTCCACACAGATTTCCATAGTGATTACACAAGTTAGTATTACCACCGTCAGTGAATGAACATTTCTCATTCTGCACATCCTCACCAGTATTTGATGTCTTTTTTTCTCTTGATCTTAGTCAGTCTGACTGGGTTAAGACAGTATCTTAAAGTTCTTTTTTCTTTTATTTTTTTTTTCATCTTTTTGAGTCAGGGTTTCCCTGTAGCCCCAGCTGTCCTGGAATTCACTATGTAGACCAGGCTGGCCTTGAAATCACAGAGATCTGCCTGCCTCTGCCTCCTGAGTGCTGGGATTAAAGGCATGCGCTACCATGCCCTGCTCTTAAAGTGCTTTTATCTGCATTTATCTAATTTCTAAGGATGTTGACAACTTTTTAAGGTATTTCTTACCCACTTTTAATTCTTTCTTTGAGAACTCTCTGTTGAGGTTTGTGGTTTTTTACACATTTTTTTTTTTAGTTTTTTTTTTTTTTTTTTTTTTTTTTTTTTTTTTTTTTTTTTTTGAGTTCTTGGCATATTCTAGATGTTAATCCTTTCTCAAACATATAACTGGTAAAATTTTCACCTTTCTCAGACATATAACTGGTAAAATTTTCACTTCCTTCATTATTTCTTTTTCTGTATAGAAGACTATACTTTAATGAGGTCCCACATATTGATTGCTGTCCTTTATGCCTGGGCAGCTGATTTTTTATTTAGAAAGTCCTCTCCTGCCTATATTTTGGAGAGTCCTGCCTCTGATTTCTTTTAGTAGTTTCACAATTTCAGGGTTTTTTTTTTGTTTTGTTTTGATTTGTTTTTTTTTTTCTTTCTGAGACAGGGTCTCCTTGTAGCCCCCGCTGGCCTGGATCTCACTTCGTAGACCAGACTGGTCTTGAACTCACAGAGATCCACCTGCCTCTGCCACCCAAGTGCTGGGATTAAAGACGTGTGCCACCACACCCAGCCCACAGTTTCAGGTTTTATATTGAGGTCTTTGACACATTTAGGACATTTGTGTAGTTCAATTTTATCGGTCTATAGGTGGAGATCCAGTTTTTCCAGCATCATTTGTTAAATATTATCTTTCCTCCATGTATGGTCCTGGAACCTTTGTCAAATATCAGGTAGCTGAAATTGCATGTACTCATGTTTTTGTCTCCTACTCTGTTCCATTGATCTATGTGTCTATTTTTGTGACAGTAGCATACTGTTTTTAACACTATAGCTCTGTAATGTAGTCTGAGATATGGTATGGTGATCCCTCCAGCAATGTTCTTTTTCCTCAAGAGTGCTTTTGCTATCTGGGGTCTTTTGTAATTCCATATGAAATTTAGGATGAAGTTTTTCTAGCTCTGTGAAAAATATCAATAATATTTTGATTGGCATTGAATTGAATATAGGATGCTGTCTAGAAGTTTTGTAGTATGATGGACATTTTCAAAATATTGATTCTACCAATCAACTAGCATGGTAGGTCTTTCCACGCCCTAGCATCATTCTCCATCTCTTTCTTTAAAGGTTGATAATTTGAATTGTGGAGATCTTTACTCTCTTTGGTTAGGTTTATTCCTAAATAGATTTTTGGAGATTTTTCTAAATAGGAGGATTTCCTTGAAAGCTTTTTCTGATTTCATGTTATTGGTATATAGAAAGGCTACTGATTTTTGTAAGCTGCCACTTTACTGAAAGTATTAATCATTTCTAACAGTTTTCTTGTGGAATTTTAGGTATCTCACGTGTATAATGTGTCATCAGCAAATCATGGGAGTTTAACCTCTGTTTTCCTAATTAGTAGTCCTTTAATTTCCTTCTCTTGTCTTATTACTCTTGCAAGTATTTTAAGCGCTATGTGATCATGCTGTTGTGTGTCTATGTTCATTAAGCATATGGGCCTATAGTTTTGTTTTGTTGTTGTTGTTGTATCTTTCACTGGTTTTGGTATTAGAGTGATACTGGCTTCATAGAAGGCATTTGGGATTGCTCCCTCTGTTTCTATCTTTTTGAATACTTTAAGCACTAGTAATTATACATGTACGTAGAATATCTGCTAGAATTCTACAATGAGTCCATCTGCGTCTGGACGATATTAGGTAGGACATTTCGTATTACTGTTTCAATTTCGTTTCTTCTTATATGTCTGTAAGCTTTTGATCTTTTAGTGGTGTCCATGCCTTTAGAAATTCCTCCATTTCTTTTATATCTCCAAATGTACTGGAGTGTGCTAGATAGCTTTAGTGTCAACTTGACACACGGGTTGAGGGAGCTTCAGTCAGGGACTTACCTCCATTGGACTGGCCTGTGGCCATATCTGTGTGGCATCTTCTTGGCTGAGTGATATAGGAGGTCCCAGCCCCCTGTGGATGGTGCCACCCCTGGGCAGGTGGGCCTGTGTTGAATAAGAAAGCAGGCTGAACAGGATCCAGGGGATTAATCCAGTAAGCAGCATTCCTCCATAGACTTCTGCTTCTGCCTCCAAGTTCCTTCCCTGAGTTCCTACCTCGGAGTTCCCAGTGAAATGTAACCCTGGAGATGTAAGCTGAATAAACACTTTCCTCCCCAAGTTCATATTGGCAATGAGTATTTTGTTACAGCAATGGAGAGACAGACTAGAACATGGAGCATAGTTTTTTTTATTGTATTTATTTTATTTTATTTTTTAGAATAAGCATTTCATCAAAGCTTTAACATACTCAATAACAATTTCCAGAGCAAAGATAGATCTCTATCAAAAGTGACTATAAAATTTTTATGTTCAAAGTTGAATTCATACAGTCATACAATATTGAACTCAGTATAAACAGTGTAAGACATAAAAGCAGATGAGTTTTTATGCTTTAAAAATGATCTCCATTTCTTTTTAAAATATACTGTTTCTTGAAAGACTCATTGTTTTTCCTAATAACACATATATGTTGGCAAAAGAATCTCTAATCTGTATGTGTCTGATTATTACTAGTCATGGTCAGTTGCACTCAGATCCTTGACACCTGTGTATGGATATAAAGTCATTGGGTAGATTTCAATGGTAATGTTTATCACCTCTACTGACTAACATGATGTAAATTTTTGTGCTTCCTCCTCAGATATAATTTATTTTTTAATGTCCTGATTCTGTGTGTGTGTATTTCACACACATCATTGCAATCTTATTACCCACTTCCCAGATGGTACCCTCCCATAGCCCCTCCTCCCCCACTAGAGCCCTTTTACACTGTATTCCCTGCTACTGTCTGCAATGTTGTCAACACCCACAGCTGTTCCCCAGTACTTGTCCATCCGATGAATCTATTCAGCCTATGTCTTTGTTTCAGGAAGGTCAGATGTTCCTCATCTAGCAGCAATCAGTTGTCCATATTCCTTTAGATAAGATTGGGGTCTGCTGTTCATTTTCCCAGTTCTATGCTGCGTTACAATCTGGAAGTCTCTTGAACCAACCTGTCTAACAACTGAAAAGAAGATATCTCCTATCTGGCATTGTTTCTTGTTATGTAGCCTTTAGCTATACCTATGGAATCTTAAAAAATTATATTGGCCCTTTTAATCTTTGGTTGTATTTTCCTTTTGGGTGTTTAAGGCCATACAGTTGGCCCAGATAAACCAATTTTTTTTACTCTTAAGGCCATTTGATGATCTGTTCCTCAGGGATCATATGGGCTTGGGAGGAGCCCCTGGCTCCTTTCTTTTACCAGTTCCATTTTGGGGAAGATAAGTCAAAGGTCCTACTTCACAATGGCTGGCTTCGCTTGGAAGCATAGGGGAAACGTTTCCTCTGTGTTGGCCCTCATCTTTGTAGACTAGACACTGGTTCAAGTCCATCTTGTGGGGACTCCACAGCCTCATTGATCAAGAGGACAGGTGACTCACCACAGTTACAGGACATTTGGAGATATGATCATAGTCCCCTGGAACAAGACGACCTAGGAGGGCAAGGAGCAAAACTATCCTTTATGTCCCTCTGACCAAATTAGTATGGGCCTCAAAGTATGTCTGTTAAACATCCAAGCAGGTTAGTTCCTCCAGTCTGGTACTTTTAATTACTGTGTGCCATGTAGATAAAGCTTTGGCAAAGACCAGTGGTTCTCAGATAAACCTTACCTAGACATATATTTCTTGATCTGCTATGTATAATTGTCAGTAGATTATTGGACTAATATGGTTCCCTATGATTCTTAAAACTAGCTAGGCATTATTTATGTTTCACATTGTCTCACCCTTCCATCATGGTTTCTCCAATTATGGTGCCTTTACTTTTCCAATCTCTCCCTTAATAATACCCTTCTCCTATGTTTCTACCTCTCTTGAGCTCTGTCTTTCCTTTTATTGCCAAAGTTCCTTGTATACACTTCCCTCTCCCCTCCCTTAAACTAATCCAATTTTTATCCATGTCTCCCTTAATAATGCCTGTTTCCTACTGTTCTCTTTCAGAGTCTTTCTTTTCCTTTAACTCCCTGGTTCCTTTCCAGTATCCTGGTTCCTGTAGTTATGTCTGGATACATACTCACTTATCAGGATTTTATGCAAGGATAAACATATGAAGGAGAACATATGTCGGTTTTTTTTTCATTTTTTTGTTTTGTTTTGTTTCTGAGTCTGTGTTACTTCACTTAGTATAACAATTTCTAGTTCCATCCATTTACCTGCAAATTTCATTTCATTTTTCTTTACTGCTGAGTAAATCTCCATCATATAAATGATCCACATTTACATTATCTACTTGTCAGCTGAGGATCACTTATGTTGTTTCCATCTCTTAGCAATTGTGAAAAGAGCAGCAACAAACATGGATATAAATGTATCTCTGCAATAGGATGAGTTCTTTGGGTGTATGACAAGGAGTGGTATAACTGGGTCAAATGATAGGTTCACTTGTAGCTTTTAAGAGTTCTCCACACTGCTTTACATAGGGGTTGAACAGGTTTGCAGCCCCACCAGCAGTGGATCAGCATTCTCTTCCCCCACATCCTCTACAACATTTGGTATTATTTGTTCTCTTGATCTTAGCCAGTCTAACTGGGGTAAGATGAAACCTTAAACTGGTTTTAATTTGCATTTCCCTAATTATTAGTGATGTTGAACATCTTTTAGGATGCTTCTTAGCCATCTTGGTTTCTTCTTTTGAGAACTCTCCATTCAGCTCCTTAGCCCATCTTTTAATTGGGTTACTTTCTGTCTTGTTTCTTTGTTTTCTGATTTCATTATATATTCTGGATGTTACACCTCTGTCGGGTGTGTCGCTGGTGAAGATATTTGCTGATTCTGTGGGTTTTCTCTTCACTTCCCTGGTTGCCTCCTTTGATGTTCAGAAGCTTTTTAGTTTAATGAGGTCTCATTTGTTGATTCTTGACTGTATTTCCTGAGCAATTTGTGTCTGGGTTAGAAAATCCTTTCCAACACCTATATCTTGTAGGTTTTTGCCAAGGTTTTCTTCTAATGGTTTCAGAATGTCAGGCTTTACATTGAGGTATTTGATCCATTTCAAATTGAATTTTGTGCAGGATGAAAGATAGGGTTTAGTGTCATTCTTGTACAGGTGGAGATCCAGTTTTGCCAGCATCATTTGCTGAACATGCTGTCTTTCCTACAGTGAATGTTCTTGGCGCCTTTGTCAAACATCAGGTGGCTGAAATTGCATATACTCATATTTGGGTCTTCAATTTTGTTCCACTGATCTATGGGTCTATTTTTATGTCAGTGCTGTTGGGAAGTACTAGTATAAGCACAGCCATTATATACATTGAGCTGTGGCAGGCTTGCTTATTTACTTTATGACCTTTCACCTTGACTCAAGAGTTTGTGTTTTGCACTCAAGCACTGAATTGTTCTGTTAAGTCAGGAGGAATGTGTTGATAATTTAGGGAAGATGGTTAAATCGTGGAATTCACAACATTTATTTGACTGTTCCTTATGGTTCAGATAGAGGTGGGAAAAAACAGCTGTTGAAGCTAATTGAGCTAAGCAAACGGTGGCTATCTGATGTTCTACTGTATAAAAAGGCTGAGCTAAAATAAACCGGGGCTGCAGTCTCTACTGACAGTCTTCACAGTATCTTTCTCTGTCTCTTGTTTTTCTTTCAATCCTCACTCCCCCTTTCAGGTGCTGTTCATCTCGGCTGGCTGGCACCGGCACAGCACCATGTTGTTTTTATGGCATAATGCAGTTTAATATCTGGTGAAGTGATCCCCTCAGCATTGCTCTTAGTGCTCAGGGTTGCTTTGGCTATTTGAGGTCTTTTATGTTTCCATATGAATCTTAGGATTTTTTTTCCAATTCTGTGAAAAATGTCAAGGGGATTTTCATTGGCATTGCATTGAATCTATAAACAGCTTTAGGTAGGATGGTCATTTTCACAATATTAATTCTTCCAATCTATAAGCATGGGAGATCCTTCCATCTTCTGATGTCTTCCTCAATCCCTTTCATTTTTTTGTCTTTTTTTTTTTGAGACAGGGTCTCCTTGTAGCCCCAGCTGTCCTGAAACTATGTACACCAGGCTGGCCATGAATTCACAAAGATGGGCCTGCCTCTGCTTCCCAAGTGCTGGGATAAAAGGCATGTGCCACCACACCCGGCTACTGGCTTTGGTCAGGTTTATTCCCAGATATTTTTTTTTTTGCAGTTATTGTGAAGGAGAATGTTTCCATGTACTCTTTCTCTGATTGCTTGTTATTGGTGTATAGAAAGCCTTCAGATGTAGGTTAATTTTGTAACCTGCCACTTTACTGAATGTGTCTCTTTCTCTGACTGCTTGTCATTGGTATATAGAAAGGCTATAGACTTTTGTAGGTTAATTTTGTAATCTGCCACTTTACTGAATGTGTTAATAATTTCTAGGGGTTTTCTTGTAGAATTTCTGGCATCTATAAGATATAATATATCATCTGCAAAAAGGGATAATTTGATCTCTACTTTTCCAATTATTACTCCTTTAATTTTCTTCTCTTGTCCTATTTCTCTTACAAGAGTAGGAAGCACTATTTTAAAGGGGAGTGGATATAATGGACAGCCTTGCCTGGTTCCTGATTTCAGTGGGAATGATTCCAGTTTTTCTCTATTTAGAATGATGTTGGCTGTGGGCCTGTTATATATGCCTTTAATTATGTTGAGGTATGTTCCCTCCAGTCCAATGCCCTCTACGACTTTGAACATAAATGTATGCTGAATTTTGTCAAAGGCCTTTTCTGCATCCATTGAGATGACCATGTGGTTCTTGTCTTTGAGCCCATTTATATAATTTATGAAATTCATTGCCTTATGTATATTGAACCATCCCTGCATCTCTGGGATAAAGGCAACTTGATCATGGTGCATGATCTTCCTGATGTGTGTTTGTACGTGGTTTGCAAGTATCTAGTTGAGAATTTTTGTGTCTATGTTCATTAAGGATATGGATCCATAGTTTTCATTTTTGGTTGTATCTTTACCTGGCTTTGGTATTAGAATGATGCTGGCTTCATAGAAGGAGTTTGGAAGTTCTCCCTCCATTTCTATGTTTTTGAATAAATTAAGTAGCATTGGATGTAGATCTTTAAATGTCTGGTAGATTTCTGCTGTAAATACACCTGTTCCTGAGCTTTTTTTCAGTCGGGAGGTTGTGTATTACTGTTTCAATTTCCTTCTGTATTATGGGTCTGTTTAAGCTGTTAATCTCTTCCTGGTTTAGTTATGGTGGTTCCCACACCTTTAGATACCCGTCGATTTCTTTTAGGTTTTCAAATTTAGTAGCATATAGGTTTTTAAAGTATTCCCTTATAATGTTCTGGATCTTTTTGTTTTCTGTTGTAATTCTTTCATGGCTGATTTTGTTGATTTGGAGGTGCTCTTTTTTTCCTTTGGTTAACTGGACTAGTGGTCTGTCAGTCTTGTTTATCTTTTCAATGAACCAGCTCTTGGGTTCATTGATTCTTTGTATTGTTTTCTTTGTTTCAATTTCATTAATTTCTGCTCTAATATTTGTTATTTCTTCTTGTCTGCTGGGTTTGGGTTTCATTTGCTGTTGCTTTTCAAGTGTCTTGAATTGCAATGTTCGGTCATTTATTTGTGTTCTTTCCAATTTTTTTAATGTAGGCACTTAGAGCTATAAACTTCCCCCTTAGGACCACTCTCAGTGTGTCCCAGGGTTTTTTTTTTGTGCTGTATTGCATTTTTCATTTAGTTCCAGGAATACTTTTATTTCTTTCTTAATTTGTCTTTTGACCCATTCATCATTCAGGAGTGTGTTGTTTAATATTTGAGTTCATGTGGTTACTAGGGCTTCTTCCAGTGTCTATTTTAAGCTTTCTTGCATTGTGGTCTGATGGAATGCATGGAATTATTTCAATCTTTTTGTATTTGTTGAGGCTTGTTTTGTGCCCCAGTATATGGTGGATTTTGTAGAAGGTTCCATGGGGCTGTGAATAGAAAGTACATCCTTTGGTGCTTGGCAGCAATAATCCATAGATGTCTTTTAGGTCCATTTGATGTATGGTATTAATTCAGATGTCTCTCTGTTAACTCTCTGTCCTGTTGGCCTATCTAATGGAGACATTGGGTTATTGAATTCCCCTACTATTAATGAGTTTGGGTTAATCTGGGTTTTAAAGTCCTGTTTTACAGTTTTTATGAAGCTGGGTGCACCAGAGTTTGGTGAATATATGTTCATGACTGTAATATCTTCTTGATTCATTGTTCCTTTGATCAGAATGAAGTGGCCCTCTTTACTTATTTTGACTAATTTTCATTTAAAGTATATTTTCTCAGATATTAGAATTGCAATGTCTGCCTTTTTTCTTAGTACCATTCCTTTGGTATATTTTTTTTTCCATCCTTTCACCTTAAGGTATTGCCACTTACTGACGGTGAGATGAATTTCTTGCAGACAACAAAAAGAAGGGCTGGTTTTGTGGACATGAATACTTTCAGAGTATTTATGTCATGTAAATTTTTTCCCCTTCAACTATAATTGACATTTTGGCTGGGTATAGTAATATGAGTTGGCATCTGTGGTCATTTAAAACTGGGAATACTTTGTCCAGGCTCTTCCAGCTTTCATGGTTTGCACTGAAAAGTCAGGTGTAATCCTAATGGGTTTTCCTTTGTATGTGACTTGTTTTTCTTTTGCAGCTTTCAGTATTGTCTCTTTCTCTTGTACATTTAGTGTTTTTACTATGATGTGCCAGGAGAGTTTCTTTTCTAGTCATGTCTATTCAGTGTTCTATATGCTTCTTGTATTTGTATGGGCATGCCTTTCTTTAATTTGGGAAAAATTTCTTCAGTTCTGTTGATGATCTGGTCCTTGCCATTATCTTGTGGTTCTTCTTCTTCCTGTATGCCTATGATTCATAAGTTTTGTCTTTTTATGGTGTCACACAATTCCTGCATATTCCATTCTTGTGCTTTCTTAAAATTTTCATAATCTTTGCTTGAGTGGTCTAATTCCTGCACTTTATCTTCCAGTCTTGCTATTCTGTTTTCCATTTCATTCATCCTATTGGTGAGGCTTTCTCCTGTCATTCTTAATTGGTTTA
>NW_008343658.1:67070-70767 GCF_000622305.1 Nannospalax galili | reverse complement strand
TGTGTATTCTTTAAATTCACTGAATTCTTTTATCATGTTTATAACTGTTCTCTTGAGTTCCAAGTCCTGAGTTATCTCTAGGGGGTTATCATTGTACTCCTGTAGAGGACTATTAGTATTTTGTGGGGATACATTATTTTGGCTTTTCATGTTATTTTTTTTCTGTGACTTTAACATGTGAATTTCTTTTGTAGTTTCTGATTCTTGTGTGAGATTCAAGCCTTCAAGTTTAGGTCTTCTTCTTTTCATAAACTTTATGTGCCTTGTGGTTTACTTGTTGGGCATGAAAAGCTGGTTGGTCTAGGCTTCTGGTTCTTTATTTGATTTTATATTGGAGTGCCAGATAGCTTTTGTCTTCAGGAGTTCCCACAGAGGCCCAAGTCAGATGAGGATCAGGTGCTCTCAGGCTTTTTCATAAGTTCTGGGTTCCTCCAGGAAAGATGTTGTCATCAGGAATTTGGGCATCGGACTGGCCTGGGAGTAGGGCCCAGGAAAACGCCGGTCTCAGGCAGTGGGTGGCAGTACCACCCCGGAAAGCAGAGGGAGGTGAGGGTGGGACCAGGCCAAGAGGGCTCTTGGGGACCATGAGAAGGAACTGGGTTGGTCTGGATGCAAAGGATCGGGAAGTGGTAGTAGTTCCAGGCTGAGAGGTCAGCCCCAGTATCCGCGGTGCCAAGACAAGAAAAGGGCCAGTACCCAGGCTAGGAGGAGAGATGGGGTAGAGGAGCTAGGAGGGTGAATGAGGCTGGAGGAGTCAAGGCATGGTGGGCACCACTGCACTTACCCAGGAGAGAGGTTGGCAGGTTTTTGGAGCATAGATTTTTTTAAAATGTATTCCCTGATAATGTTCTGGAGTTTTTAACATCTCTTGTTTTGTTTCCTCTGTTTTTTACTAGTTTGGATTTACTCTTTATTTATTTTGGTTAACTGGACAAATGGTATGTCAATCATGTTTAACTTTTCAATGAACCAGCTCTCAGATTCATTAATTTTTTGTAGCGTTTGTTTCTTTTTCATTAATTTCTGCTCTGATTTTTGTTATTTCCTCTCATCTACTAGGTTTGGGGTTGGTTTGTTCTTGCTGTTTTTGAGACTTGAATTGCACTGCTCAGTTATTTACATGTGCTCTTACTGATTATTTAGTGTAGGCACTAAGAGCTATAAACTTTCCTCTTAGGATTCCTTTTAAAGTGTCCCAGATGCTTTGTTGTATTTTTTTCGCATTTTCATTTAGTTCCAGGAATAATTGTATTTCTTTCTTTATTCCTTCTTTGATCCATTCATCACTCATGATTATGTTGTTTACTCTCCACAAGTTCATGTAGTTACAATAACTTCTTTGATTGATATTGATTGTAAACTTTATTGCACTGTCTTCTGAGACATATTTGGTATTTATTGAGATATGTTTTGTGTCCTAGAAAGTGGCCAATTTTAGAAAAGCTTGCATGAGTAACTGAGTAGAAAGTATATTCTTTGGGGCATGGGTGGAATGTTCTGTATGTGTCTGTTTGGTCCATTTCTTGTAAGATGTCATTTAATTCTGATGTTTCTCTGTTTATTCTTTGGGCAGTTGTCATATCTATTGAAGATAGTGTGGTATTGAAGTCACCTACTATTACTTAGTTGGGGTTAATCTATGTTGTACAGTCCTCCAGTACTGTTTTTATGTAATTGGAAACACCAGAGTACAGTGCATATATGCCCATGTTTGTAAAATCTTCTATTCCCTTGATTAGAATAGAGTTGGCCTTCTATATCTCTTCTGATTAGTTTTAATTTGAAATCTATTTTTTCAGATATTAGAAATGCAACACCTATCTCCCTCTTAGAATCTTTTGCTTGAAATATTTTTTTCTATCCATGAACCCTAAGGCAGTATTTTTTCTTGAAGTTAAGAAAAGATGAGTTTTTTGATGAAAACAAAAATGGATTTTCTTTCTTGATCCATTCTGCTAGCCTGTGAACTCTCACAAGTTTTTAAACAGTTAGAAAAAATGAAATAATGGGAGAGTATTCTAAGAAAGCAAATACACTATTATTGACAAGGAATAAAAGATCTTTTAGATAAAAATTAGATCATGCATAATTATAACACTAATGATATTTGTGAGATATTATTTCCTGTTTTCAATGTTCAATGTAGAAATGAACTCCACTGTACAAAAATTTGCATCCCAAATCCATGCCCATCTCTCCTCTGAGCCTGGGTTCAATCCCATCCCATTCCTTGTTTGGCATCCCAGACACTGGTGGAAGCACCACTACTTCCTGATCCTTTGCATCCAGACAAACCAGGTTCCTTCTCGTGGTCCCCAGGAGCCCTCTGGACCGGTCCCACCCTCACTTACCTCTGCTTCCCTGCACCAGCCTCTCTCCTGGTCCCCAGGAGCCCTTGGGGCCTCTTCCTGTCCCCATATCCCTTTGCATCTCTGGGTGGCAGGACCACCAGTGGCCCAAGACCAGCATCTTTCCTGGGCCCTGCTTCCAGGCAAGTCCAATGTCCAAATGCCTGAGGACAACATCTTTCCTGGAGGGATCCAGACCTTAGGAGAAGGCCTGAGAGCATCTGATCCTCATCTGACTTGTGTCTCTGTGGGAACTCCTGAAGACAAAAGCAATCTGGCCACTCCAATATAAAATCAAGTAGAGAACCAGAAGCCTAGACCAACCAGCTTTTCATGCCCAATAAGTAAACCACAAAGGCACATAACGTTTAGAAAAAGAAGCAGACCTAAACTTGAAGGCTTGAGTCTCACACAAGAATCAAAAACTACAAAAGAAATTCACATGTCAAAATCACAGAGAAAAAAATAACATGAAAAACCAAAATAACATACCACACCAAATACCAATAGTCCTCTAGAGGAGAACAATGAGAACTCCCTAGAGATAATACAGGACATGGAATTCAAAAGAACAATTGTAAACATGATAAAATAATTCAGTGAATTTAAAAAACACACAAACAAGGAAATCGAATAACTGAAGGAAGATAGGGATAAACTTCTGAGTGAATTCAGAAGAGACTTAGAAATACTGAATACTACTCAGACTGAAAGGAAGAAGTAAGTGAACCACTCAGTAAGCCAATTACAAACAACAGGGGAAAGCCTCACCAATAGGATGAATTAAATGGAAAAGAGAATATCAATATTGGAAGATAAAGTGGACGAACTAGACCACTCATGCAAAGACTACGAAAAATTTAAGAAAGCACAAGAATGGAATATTAAGGAATTGTGTGACACCATAGAAAGACCAAACTTATGAATCATAGGCATACAAGAAGAAGAAGAATCCCAAGAAAATGGCATTGGCCAGTTCCTCAACAGAATTGTAGAAGAAAATTTCCCAAAATTAAAGAAAAACATGCCCATACAAATACAAGAAACATATAGAACCCCAAACAGACAGGACCAGAAAAGAAACTCTCCATGGCACATCGTAGTAAAAACACTAAATGTACAGAACAAAGAGACAATACTAAAAGGTGAGAAGCAAGTCACATATAAAGGAAAACCCATTAGGATTACACCTGACTTTTCAGTGCAAACTATGAAAGCCAGAAAAGCCTAAATCAATGTATTTCCAGATTTAAATGACCACAGATGCCAACCCAGATTACTATACTCAGCCAAAATGTCTACTATAGTTGAAGGGGAATGAAACATCTTCCATGAATCAATAAGCTGAA
>NW_008343658.1:29542-67030 GCF_000622305.1 Nannospalax galili | reverse complement strand
AGAAAGGAATGACTATAATCAAGGAATTGCAGAAAGAAATCCAATGAAGGTATAACTGTGGAAAGGTACAGCTATATCAAGAATGTTAACAGAAACAAAAATGATAGGACTCAATATGCAATTTTCATTAATAACTTTAAATATTAATGGAATGAACTCCCCATTCAAAAGACACAAACTAGGTGAATGGATTAAGAAACAAAACCCATCTTTTTGTTGTCTGCAAAAAACTCATCTCACTTTCAAGGACAGGGACTATCTTAAGTTGAAAGGATGGAAAAAATATACAAGCAAAAGAAAAAAGCAAGCATTGCAATTCTAATATCTGACAAAATAGACATTACACTAAAAATAATCAGAAGAAATAAAGAAGGCCACTTCATTCTGATCAAAGGGACAATAAACCAAGAAGATATTATAATCATGAACATATATTCACCAAACTCTGGTGCACCCAACTTCATAAAACAATACTACAGGACTTTAAAACCCAGATTAATCTCGACTCACTAGTAGTAGGGGACTTCAATATCCGACTGTCTCCATTAGATAGGTCAACAGGGCAGAGAGTTAACAGAGAGATATCTGAATTAAACAATACCGTATATCAAATGGACCTAACAGACATCTACCGAGCAGACCACCCAAGCACCAAAGGACATACTTTCTATTCAGCGCCCCATGGAACCTTCTCCAAAATTGACCATATACTGGGGCACAAAACAAACCTCAACAAATAGAAAAAGATTCAAATAATTCCATGCATTCTATCAGACTACAATGCAAGAAAGCTTAAAATCAACAATGGAAGAAGCCATAATGACCACATGAACACATGGAGATTAAATAACACAATCCTGAAAGATGAATGGGCCAAAATAGATATTAAGAAATAAATAAAAGTATTCCTGGAACTAAAGAAGAGGACAGTACAGCACAAAAATACAGCTCTGAGACATGCTGAAAGCTGATTTTAGAGGGAAGTTTATAGCTCTAAGTGCCTACATTTAAAAATTGGAAAGAACACAAACAAATGACTTAACATTGCAACTCAAGACACATGAAAAGGAAAAGAAACCCAAACCCAGCAGACATGGTGAAATTGCAAAAATCAAAGCAGAAATTACTGAAATCGAAACAAAGAAAACAATACAAAGAATCAATGAATCCAAGAGCTGGTTCTTTGAAATTCCAAATGGATCAAGGACCTCAATGTAAAGCCTGAAACTCTGAAACTGTTAGAAGAAAATATTGGCAAAAACTGACAAGATACAGGTGTAGGAAAGGATTTTCTAAACCAATTTCAACTGCTCAGGAAACAAGGTGAAGAATCAACAAATGGGACCTCATTAAACTAAAAAGCTTCTGTACATCAAAGGAGGCAAACAGGGAAGTGAAGAGAAAACCCACAGAATGGGAGAAAATCTTCACCAGTGACACATCTGACAGACGTTTAACATCCAGAATATATAACGAACTCAGAAAACAAAGAATCAAGAAAGGAAGAAACACAATTAAAAGATGGACTAAGGATCTGAACAGAGAGTTCTCAAATGAAGAAGTAAAGATGGCTAAGATGCATCTTAAAGGATGTTCAACACCGCTAATAATTAGGGAAATGCAAATTAAAACCACTTTAAGATTTCATCTTACCCCAGTCATACTGGCTAAGATCAAAAGAACAAATGAAACCAAATGCTGATGAGGATTTGGGAAAGGGGAACAGACATCCACTGTAGTTGGGGCTGCAAAATTTTTTCAACCCCTATGGAAAGCAGTGTGGAGAACTCTTAAAAAACTACAAATGAACCTACAATTTGACCCAGTTATACCACTCCTTGGTATATACCCAAAGAACTCATCCTATTGCAGAGACACTTGTACATCCATGTTTGTTGCTGCTCTTTTCACAATAGCTAAGCCATGGAAGCAACCTAAGTGTCCCTCAACTGATGAGTGGCTAATGAAAATAAGGTTCATTTATGTGATGGAGTTTTACTCATCAGTAAAAAAAGATGAAATTATGAAATTTACAGGTAAATGAGGTAAATGGATGGAACTAGAAACTGTGATACTAAGTGAAGTAACACAGACTCGGAAAAAAAAAGCGACATATGTTCTTCCTCATATGTGGATCCTAGAACCAAACCCTGATAACTGAGTATGTACCCAGACATAACTACAGGAGCCAGGATAATGGAAAGGAAACAGGGAGGTAAAGGAAAAGAAAGAACATGAAAGAGAAGAACAGTAGGAAACAGGCATTAACAAGGGAGACATGGATAAAAATTGGGTTAATTTAAGGGAGGGGTGAGGGAAGGGTATACAAGGAAACTTGGGGATAAAGGGAAAGAAGCTCAAGAGAGGTAAGACCATAGGAGGAGGGTATTATTAAGGGAGAAAGGGGAAAAATGGGGCCACCTTAATTGGGGAGTGGTTACACAATGAGAGATTAAATAATACCTACCTAGTTTTAAAAACCAGAGGGAACCATATTAGTCCAACAACCTACTGACAAATCATACATACCAGATCAAGAAACATGTCTAGGCAAGGTTTATCTGAGAACAATTTGTCTTTGCCCAACATTTATCTACATGGCACACAGTAATTAAAAGTACCAGACTGGTGGAACTAACCTTCTTGGGTGGTTAACAGATATATTTTGAGGCCTATATTAATTTGGTCAGAGGGACATAATGAACATTTTTTGCTCCTTGCCCTCCTAGGTCAACTAGTTCCAGGGGACTATGAGTAGCTCTGAAAATGTGCTGTAATTGTGGTGGGTCACCTGTCTTCTTGATCAAGGAGGCCTAGAGACCCCACAAGATGGACTTGAACCAGTTTCCAATCTTAAAAGAGGAGGGTCAATGCAGAGGAGACATTTCCTCTATGCTTCCAATTGAAGCCAGCCATAGTTGAGCAGGACCTTTGACTTATCTTCACATAGGCATCACTGGTAAAAGAAAGGAGCTGGAGGCTCCTCCCAAGTCCATGTGACCCCTGAGGAACACATCCTCAAATGGCCTTTAGAGTAAAAATAAATTGGTTTTTCTGGGCTAACTGTATGGCCTTAAACACACAAAAGCTAAGTATAACCAAAGATTAACAGGGACAATATAATCTGTTAAGAGTCCATATGTTTAGCTAAAGGCTACATAACAAGCAACAATGCCATTCAGGAGATACCGTCTTTTGAATTATTCACCAGGGTGGCCAAAGGGATTCCCAGATAGAAACCCAGCACAGAACTGGGAAAATGCACAGCAGACCCCAAACTTATCTAAGGAATATTGACAACCAATTGGTACTAGATGAGGAACAGCTGGCCTTCCTAAAACAAAGGCCTCTAGATAGGCTGGCTAGATTCACCAGAAGGGCAAGTAGTGGGGAATGGCTGGGGTTGCCGACAACACAGCAGACAGTAGTAGCAAGGATATCAGAGTATAAGGGCTTTAGTGGGGGGAGGGAGGCTATGGAAGGGTGCCATCTGGGAAGTGGGTGTACAGTTGAATAAGATGGTTTGGGATGTTCTATGTGATACACACACACACACACACACACACACACACAGACACACAGAGACAGACAAAATCAACAAATTTAAAAAATGAATTATATTTGAGGAGGAAGCATAAAAATTTACATCATGCTAATTAGTAGAGGTGACAAACATTACCACTGAAATCTACCCCATGACTTTATAGACATACACAGGTTCCAAGGACCCAAGCGCAACCAATTATGACTAGTAATAATCAAATACATACAGATTAGAGATGCATGTGCCAACATCTCAGTGTTATTAGCAAAAATAAAGTCTTCCTATAAGAAACAGTATATTTTAAAATGAATGGAGGTCTTTTGTAAAGGTTAAAATTTCATTCAATTTTGTCTTACAGAGCTTATAATGAGTTCAATATTATATAACTGCATTACTTCAACAGCGAATGTAAAAATTTTATAGCCACTTTTGAAAGAGATGTATCTTTGTTCTCAAAACTCTTATTGAGTATGTTAAAACTGTAATGAAATACTTCTTCTAAAAATTTTTTTTTTAAAAAATCACTGTGAGTTTGACAACCACAGTGTGTGGTATTGTCCCTCTCCATTTGGTGTCTAAACATATTTTGCTAAAGTCTAGTTCAGAGACAAAAGCATCTAGACTTTCTAGTGGATAGTAAATATCATAAACTAGACACCAAGAATATAAACAGTCCAATTAAAAATTGGGGAATGAATCTAAACAGAGATTCCTCTAAAGAAGAAATATTTATATAAAGGTTCAACATCTTTGGCCATTAGGAAATACAAGCTAAAACACCACTGAGGTTTCATCTTATCTCAGTAAGAAGAGTTAAATTCAATAAAGCAAATGCTGGCATGGATTTGGGTCAAGGGAAATGTTCACTATTGTTAGGAGGGCATGTGCCATGGGAATTAGTACACGGGGTCCTCACAAAGCAAATAGATTTATGAAATGATCCAGCTGTACCATTTCTGGGCATAGACTGAAAGGACTCCGTGTTCTACTCTAGAGATACCTGTTTATCTATGTTCATTGATTCTTGGAATACTCAGGAAATGGAAATAAGCTATGACCTATCAATGCATGAATGGATAATGAAGCTATGATCAGTACACACAATGAAATATTATTCTGCTGTAAAAAATGAAATTATAAAATTCTCAATTAAATGACCCAACTGGAAATAATATTTTTTTCTTAGATTGTCCAGGCCCAGATATCCAAACTCTCCTTGTTCTTTCTGAAAAGTGGATACTAGTTTTGAATCTTCACATCTGTAGAAATGTATAGAAGAAAATGCATAGAGGTCAGGAAAATAAGAAAGAGGACATCAAGGAGATTTCAAAGAAAGGGAGAGAATGCAGGTCATATGAAGGGGAACACGGAATAATTGGAAAGGAAGGGTTCGATGCGGTGGTGGGTGAGAGGGCAGGGTAAAGTTGGGAGTAGAAGAAATAACACCAAAGACCTTTAAAAATGCCAATTGTGCCAGGCATGGTGGCGCATGCTTTTAATCCCAGCACTCGCGAGGCAAAACTAAGTACTATAGTGTCGAGTGCCCCCCAAGCCCACCAGGCTTAGAGCTTAAACAAGAGTCAAGACAAAGTTCTTGATTTTATTATAAAAAGTTTAATTCTGAACAGTCAGGTGAGCAATCACAGAACGGCTTTGTGTTGTGAGGAACACAGATGTTATATAGGAATCAGATTTGGGGTAACCAAGGAATCACCAAGGATATTTTACTAACAGAAAGTAACTAAGGACGCAGCAGGTAGCTGCATTACATCACCAACTCCGGTGCCCCCGAAGACCGAACCAAAACTAAGTTTCTAGAAGACCTAATTAATCATGGAGGCATAGTCTGTCGGCTCAGACCGCTGAAGGAGAGAGCTCAGAAGCTCTTAAAGTGGCACTCTTCTTTTCTCAATGCTTATGTCAAGCATGGCTCCCGACACTATAGAAACTTACCAAAATTTTTAAAACATATGTAAAATGAATTTAAGTGGAGTTTCCCTATGTAAGGGGTATTTGGCTGCCTCCAGAAACCACAGGCAATCACATCAAAAACCTGGTGCGAGTATAGGACACCTCTCTTGGAGTTGCTGATCCGTTAGTTTACACTACCGGCATACTGCCATAGCAGCTGGTGCTCACCTCCAGAACCTCATGATGCTGAGGTCACCGCATACATGAACTGTCGGACTTGTAGACACTGGTTCTAACTTAGAAGCTTCATTTCAACTTCCTAGCTTTCAAAGTGTCACAAGGTTCTATTTATTCTTCCAGGGGGGAGAAGTATTCAATAATATCAGCCAAGGGTGAACTCTGTGCGTTACAGTGATGACTACGTGGGTAGGCTATGCCCACACTTTAATCATGGTACTATAAGGGATGGCTCAGCAATTAAGAGCACTGGCTCTTCTTGCAGAGGACTCATTAGGATTTCAGGACCCTTATGGTGTATAACAACTATTTGTATGTCAAGTACCAGGGGATCTAATCTCTTTTGACCAGTATGGATATTGCATAACTTCAGTGAATGTACACACATTCAGGAACAACACTAATACACATAAAATAAAAATTAAAAGTTTAGGCAATCATTTTTAAATTTAATCTAATACCTTCTCCACATCATAAAGCATAAGCCTGGTACTTTTAACTGCACCAAAAATTTGTACCTGGGCATTTGTTCAGGGGACATTCTTGAACTATTATTCTACTAAATGGACATAGTAATATCTGCCCACTATATCCTTATTTTTATACCCATGGATTAGCTCATCCATCAACCCTCACCAGAGAAGCTATTTATTTTTATGCAGTAGGTACATTTAATACAGATACTCCTATCTGGTCACTGTGCGTTGAGCAAGAGGCCGTGGAGTGCTAAGGTACATTAGGAAATCCACATCACACTCCCTCCCTCCACGACTCAGAGATCATTTCTGCAGAGGTGCTGGAAAGAAAAGAGTCTGCGTCACTAGTAAAATAATATTTGCCAGATAAGAGAGCACAGTTCACACATGAAGTCATCACAGCTAGTGTGCATGCAGAATGCTTGCCCAAGGTCAAGCCAGTCAAAATCCCAGAATGGATAATAGAGGGGCTCAGGAAGTAGACCAGTACCTGAGGATCTTTTGGCAATTGATGTCTGATGGGAGGAAAGTGTGTTTTCTTTAGGGATGCAGGTCTTGAGAGGCTGCCCACGTGCAGTACCATCATTCGGCACCTGTATAGACATAGACAGCACTAAACACACTTGGTGGGCATTTTTAAAAAAGAGAGAGAACACACAAAGTTGGGACAAGAATAGTGGTAGGAGACGTGGGCAAGGAATTACAGGAGATGAAATGGAGTAGATTTGATCCAAACAGATTATAAATATGTATGAATATCAAATACTTTTTTAATATTTTATTTATTACTTTATTTTATTTCATTTTATATCTGTATGTGTGTATTGCCTGCAGCTAGGTAAGTGCACCCGTGTTGTGCAATGCCCGAAGAAGGCAGAAGACACTCCTGGAAGCCCTAGAACTAAAGTTAGGGACAATTGTTAGCTGCCATGTTGGTGCTGGGATTCGAACCCAGGTCTTCTGCAAGAACAGTGTTCTTAGCCACTGAGCCATCTCTCCAGCCCACTCAATCAAATTTTTGGTTTTAAAAACAAAAAATAATATATTAGAAATGTCTCTAAAAATTTTTTAGTCTTTTGCTATATGTATTCTTTTGAGATTCTAAGTAAATTCTAAGACTTTTTTATGTATTTCTGTGAAGAATGGTATGCGAGTTTTAATTGGGACTCCACAGATGGTGACTGAGAACAACACAATACAGTTACAAAAATCATAAAATGTCTCATTAATGTTTCAGGTAATTTACACTCTTGTGCACCATTCATACCTACCTGGGGCAGATGCAGCCCATGGCCACATGTAGGTCACACCTATGTGTTAAAAGAGACTTTCTGATAGATTTTTGCAGCGTTTACTTTCAACATCAAAAGAAGTATACATTCTGGATTGAATTATAAAGTATATAATCAGTAAAATGACCATATTTTTTTTCTGATTTGATATGATTTCATCTTTATATATCGATTTTATAGATATGTCAGCTTGATGTTTTCAGCCATGACACATAGCAGACTTGTAAATCAGAAATGCATGATACAATGGCCTCTACATTGCTGTCTAGCATATTTTCCTACTGATAATACCTAAGAGTATTGTAGTCATCCTAACTTGGGATCTGGAAGAAACAAAATGTGCAAAACATATTCAGATATCATACATTTAACATGTTTGAAGGAAGATAAACCATTTTTGTTTTAGCCTTTGAATATTTTTTATGACATAGGGGATTTTACAGTTCCAGCAGGCTAACAACCATCAGTGACTCCACTTCCTGGGGTCCGATGCGGTCTTCTGACTTCCCTGGGCATTGCCCATCAAAGGTACACTTATATACCTACAGGCAATACACTCATACACATAAAATTATTAAAAAAAGAAATTCAAATGTCACACCCATGATTCCTTCATAGACAATTGTAGGACAATGGCCCACTCAGCAGTAACTTTTCCAATGTTTTCTTCTTTTCCACTTCTACATTTTCAAATGCTTTCTAAAGAGCTATAGTGTTGGTAACGTGTAATTTAAACACCCACTTGCAGATATACAAAAGGAATTTTCTTTTCTAAATTTTGTTTGTTATTTTTATTTCATGTGGCTATAGGGCTAATTAAAATGGTATTACCTAAGAATCACTGTGGCACAAGAGCAAACAGGGACACTAACATGCTCACTCATACAAAGACAGAGACGAGAAGGCCATCACACACCATGTATGCTGTCCAGAGGACATTTGTTCTTAACTGTCTGTTCAATGTGCTTTGAATTTTGTATTTTCACTTTGTAAAACATGCATTAAAGCAGTCATTGGAGCAATATGCATAAAGTCCAAATTAGAGTTAAGCATTCCTATTTAAGTATTGTTCAAGAAGAGACAATATTTCTCAGAATGGCTTTTGCTATAAAGAAAATCAATCTTTTCTTCATTGTAGATTCAAATTCAGTTGAATTTATGATATTAAAGATATATTCCAATCATTAGATCTTGTTTTTGTCATTATTAGAGTACTCTGCAGTACATTTCTTTCAGTACTCATTTGTATGTATTTATGTGTGAGCACATGAGAGAAAGAGAAAACAGAATTATGGAATGAAGGAATGCAGTGCATGTGTTTAGTGTATGTGCATGTTTTTTCTATGTGCTCATGTACATGCGTGCATAGAAATTAGAGGAGGGTGCCTGGTGTCCTGCTCCCTCACACTCCACCATATTCATTGAGCAAGGGTCTTTCTCTAAACCTGGAGCTAGGCTGGTACTTGATCCTCCTGTCACCACTGTCCCTTCCTTATCCTAGAGTGTTGAGTTTCAAAAGAAGCATGTGGCCAAACCTGGTTTCCTATATGTGTGCTGGGATAAAATTCAGGTGCCGCATTTGAGCAGCAAACACTGTTACCCACCTAGCTGTCTCATCGGCCCCGATTATCTCAATATTCATTTTATAAAACATTTAAAAATGCTACTTTTTGTACTGAAAATTTCTGTGAAGAATTTCTCTTTGATTAGTGAGAGTGAACAAGAGCACTTGTTATACAAACCTTTTATATCACTACAGAATTCAAAACATCCCTGAGTCTACATCACAGTGAAGGCAGTTGATGCAGTGGAGGAAACATCAATAGTTGTCCACCTTAGAAGAAAATATTTTCATCAAATTGGAATAATAAATTTGTTGTAACACATTTTGTTCTAATAAAGATTAAAGGAATTTATTGGCACACTAGTCTATCTATATCCCTTGCTTAAATGTTTAGTCAGATCCTTGTATATCCATCTCAAATACTGCCTAAGACATTTCTATAAACAATATTATTTTTGTGAGAGTCTCATATAGCTTCTGCTGGACTTGAACGTGATATGTAGCAAAGCCAAGCCTAGAATTCCAAATCTTCCTCCACCTGCGTACTTGGTTATAGGTGTGCATCACCACATCCGGTTTATGAAGTGCTGGGAATTGAGCCCAAGTCTTCTTGCATGTCAGGAGTACTCTCCCCAGAACTATATCCCTAGCCCATCATTCTTCTGTTATTAGTTATCAGATTATCTCTGTTTTGTGCTTACACAGTTACATACATTTAACAAAGTTCATTAGACTGTACATTTAAAGAAATATACATCATACACTAAATATTTTAAATCCCATATAAAATAATTATAATGTCAAAGATGAGGAGGAGGTATTTCAATGACAAGATCACTTTTTTGGCTTACTTGAAACATAGAAAGGAAAGAGTCTAATGCTATATATATTTTAACTTATACAGTGTCATGTGCACACATCTTCCACATTATATTTCCAGATTCTAAAATGCCAAGCATTTCTTTACTTAACAAACATAAATACAATTGTTAAATGAATAGACATATAAATCACTTGTAAGTAGTCACTAAAGTAAATCCTTCACCTGGGTACATATTTTGCTGATGGACAGTACTTAGGGTGTCTATAGACACAGGGGTAATTCATTTGGGCTATTTTCCAAATTATAATACAACTGACTGTTTGCTGAGACTTGTCCTATGGTTAAACCAACCAAATATGTTAATAGTTTTCAATGTATAATTTTCTATGTCTAATCAGCTGCCATTCTTTTGTGTGTTTTGTACCTCAACAAGAAAGATTATATTGAATATGAAGAAGAGATCTATATGAAAAGTTTTTCAAAATTTTAGTAACAAATGAGAGAACAAAAAGGAGGTAAGAAAGTGACATTTTCTAGATAATAACCCTCTGTCAGAGGGACAGCTGGTGAAAATATCATCCCATTATGTAGGTTGTCTCTTCACTTTAATAATGGTGTCCCTTGAAGTACAGGAGCCCCGTAGTTTCATGAGTTTCCATTTGTCAATTTTTGATCTTAATGCCTATGCTATTAAGGTCCTGTTCGTCAAGTCCTTTCCTTTGGCTATTAACTCCAGTGTATTTCAATATTCTCCTCTGTCAGGTTCAAGTATCAGGATTTGTGTAGGATGAAAGATAGGACTCTAGATCCATTCTTTAATAAGTGACTATCCTGTTTGACCAACACAATTTGTTTAAAATAGTCTTTTGCCTCATGTGTGTTTTTTGTTTCATTGTTGAAAATCATGTGATTATAAAAGTTTGACAGATCTGGGTCCTCCTTCTGTTCTAGTGATCAATGTGTCTGTTTTTATACCGATATTATGTTGTTTTTATTACCATAGATCTATAGCAAAACATGAAATCAGGGATAGTGATTGACAGCTTTTCTTTTATTATTTATTTTGTTGTGGCTATCCCAGGTGATTTCTGCTTCCATATAAATGTGAGATTATTTTTATTTTTTCCATTTAAATAAAGAATTATTTTGGAATTTTAAAGGTGATTGCATTGAATCTGCAGATTGCTTTCTGCAGGATAGTCATTTTCATATTATGAATCCTACTGACCGATGAGCATGAGACATCTTTCCATCTTTCGGTATCTTCTTCAATATCTTAAACTGTTCATTATACAAGTCTTTCACTGCCAATTATTTTTCTGTTGCTAGGATAAAACACCAGGATTAAGGAAAGTTATAAAAGGAAGACTTTACTTGAACTTATGGCTCCAGATGAATCATTGTCCATCATGGTGGGGAGTCATGGTGGCAGGAGGTGGTCACAGTAGAAAGCAGAGCACTTACATCTTGAAGCAGACACAGGAATCCAAGAGTGACTGGAAATCCTGCAAGGCTGAGAACTCTCAAAGTCCACCCCAGTTACATGCCTCTTCTGGCATGGCCACATCTCCTAAAGCCTCCCTAAACAACACAACAGGAGGCAAAATGTCCAAAACTTGGAGTCTACAGATGACATTCACATTCAAAGCACCACACTGTGTTAGATATATTCCAAGATATTATATACCTTTAGGAGGGTTGATATTGTGAGATCCCTGATATTGTTATCAGGGCAAGAACAGGCACCAAGACAAATAAAAGACTGTAAAGGGGGACCTACTACTGTTGTTCTGCTAAAAAGAGAAAATATTAAATTAATTCATAATGATTTATTTTTATGTTCATAGATTTGTACATCCCAATACTCTGATGAGAAAATATTCTTCTTCAACATATGGCAATTAACGCAGAGACCCACCTACAGTCAACATACAGAAAATAAGAGACTGGGAAGTGCTCAGAGCTAAATGGGACACCTATAATGCAAATTTTCCTCCAAAGTTTTAGGAATCGTTGTGAAAGAAGAGGTGGAAAGATTATAAAAGCCAGTAATATCAGATGAACTCAAGACAACTGTGTTGCCTGTACATCACAGGGTAGTTGCACATATGAATCCACAGCATGTATTATAGCAAGCGCAGTTCTTCTGCATACCAAGTCAGATATCAGTCCACCATGGATGGGGGAGATGAGCACGAAGCCCCAGTTCTAGCTGAGAATATAGTGATAACTGATGGATGCTGGGAGAGGGAGAGTCAGTTTTCTTTACTGTGTGACTCCTGGTATGTTGACCAGACTCCAGGGCATGACCCAATATGGAGGAGCACTTGGGAGGCATGGATTGGAATCGATAGAGCTTTAAAAACCAAAATTAAGGGAAGAAAGGAAGGAAGGAAGGAAGGAAGGAAGGAAGGAAGGAAGGAAGGAAGGAAGGAAGGAGAAAGAAAATGAAAGGAATAATTGAGGACTTGAAATTAAGTGGGAGGCAAAGACGGACTGGAGAAGGGACTAGGATGTGAATTTGATAAAATATATCACATGAAATTCTATAATCAATAATATTTGTGAAAAGAAAAAATAAGAACATTTATAAAAAAGCAAGTGACCATGTAGGGCTTCAAATTACCTTGATCCTTCATTGCTGTCATTGACAAAGATAAAATTCTGAAGATTATAAATTTAGCCTTGAAAAATAGGAATCAGATGGGCATCATGCACACTCAGGGAGGTGAGGCAAGAGGGTCTCTTTAACTTTTAAGACAGAATGCTAAATGGTGAATTCAAGTCAGCCTTGGTTGAAATAGCAAAATCCTGCTCCAAAAAAACTAACCAACAAACAACAACCAAGCAGGAATAAGTTCCATTACTGTTTGTTTTTAAATTTACTTTCATTGAATAAATAAAAACCTTGAGGCATCCTTATAAATTATTTCACCTGAAAAACTTTGCTATATAAATGAAATGTCTACAATCTAACTCTGAATGAGATAATATTGAGTTGTGCATTTAAAGTTGCTTTATTATAAAAAATGCGAAGAATGATATCCCATGCTTTAAAAACACAGCTTGCTGTTAGATTCCCAGTGTGAAAAGGAGAATTTTTTTTGCGAAAATAGTATGTTAAGAGTTTTTGGTATAAGAGCACAGGGATAAATTTTAGAATATTTCATCTGCTTGTAACATTCCATAGAGAATAAATACAAACAATCAAAAATGTATAAAAGTGCAATAAAAGAGCACTAAGGGGTCAATATTAATGAACTTTCAGATACTTTTACCTAGTGTTTTATAAAATAAATGTTATTATTTTGATAATCTTTAATTAGTCTAAATGTTTCTAAAGAAATAATACATGTATGACATTTCAAACCAAATTCATAGTGGAATATTTCAAAAGCTGAACAATTCATAACATTAAGGTGAAAGAATGAGAGAACATCATGGACATAATATCACCATCAGAAACATAAAAATCAAAATGGAAATTTAGAGTTTCAAGTATAGGTGCCTTCAGTAACTACCATAATACAAATTAAAATAGAGGCATGTTTTAAAAAAGCAGGCGAGGTAGGTTTTGTGCAATTGAAGGCTACTACTGTGAGGTATTTGAGGTACATTTCTTAATTACATCCTTCAGGGCTTGCTTCACTTGTTTATTTCTTAAGGTGTATATGACAGGATTTAGTACGGGGGCAACTGAAAGAGTCAGCACTGCTACCCCCTTGTTTGCAGATATTCTCTCCTCCGCAGAAGGTTTGATATACATGAAAATGCAGCTGCCATAAGAGATGGAGACCACAATCATGTGGGAGGAACAGGTGGAGAAAGCCTTCTTCCTCTGCTGGGCAGAAGGGAACCTCAGAATTGTACTTATGATTCTCCCATAAGAGAACATTACAAGTGCCAAGGTGATCAGGAGAGTGATAATGGCAAAAATAAAATTTACCATTTCCATAAATGCTGAGTCATTGCAGGAAAGCTTCAAGATGGGAGAATAGTCACATATAAAGTGTTCAATAATGTTACCACATAATTCTACCCCAAGACTTACGATAACTCCAGGAAAGATTGCTAAGGAGGCGATGGCACAACAAATGCCAAAGAGCGAAGTGCAGACTCTGCTGCTCATGATGGTTGTGTAGTGAAGGGGTTTGCAGATGGCCACATAGCGGTCATAGGACATGACAGCCAGCAAGAAAAACTGTGCTATGCCAAACAGAAGAGCAGCAAACAGCTGTGTGAAGCAAGCCTCACGGGAAATTGTTTTATCCATGGTCACTATGCTGACCAGGTACCTTGGGATGCAGGTAGATGTCAGTGAGATCTCCAAGAAGGAGAACTTCTGAAGAAAGTAATACATAGGTGTTTTGAGGTGGGCATCCAACAGGGTGAGAAGGATGATGGTGAGATTTCCAGTGATGCTCATGAAATACGTTATAAAGAGGAAAAGGAAAATGAAGATTTGCCACTTTGGGTCTTCTGTCAGTCCGAGAAGAATGAATGTTGTCACAAAAGTGTGGTTTCTCATGATGAAATTCTGTCAATATCCACCTGAAATCGAGAAAAGGAATCTTTGTGAATTAAAATGATCCCTTCAGTGCAGATACATAAGTGTTCTGAAGAATCAAGTAACCCAGCTGAAATGCCACCCTTTGGTTCCTTTCTGTGCTTACTCTCTTAACCCAGCAGCAGAACTCCAAGAATAGCACACGTATTATGTCCCTTTTCCTAGATACTCTTCTCCAATTATATTCAGATAATTTTTCTACACAGAAATAACACTAATTTTCTGTGATAACAATTTGCCTACTTTGCAATCTTATGTTCAGGATTTGGCATGACCATTGTTAGCCTTCTAGATAGCATTGAGATAATTCAGGTTAGTCCAGTTTAATCCTCATGTTGCTAACCTCCCTTGTTTCTTTCAACAAACTTTATATTTTCTGCAAACACTTAAATGTTAAAGGTTTAGCTATTTTCCCCTGAAATTTGTAACTCATCTCCTTAGAATGAGTATTTCCTAATGACAGGTGCAGTTGAATTGGGGAGGTTTTTTATGTACTACCAATTTGAAATAGTGAAACAGAAAAAAAAAACTTTTATTGGTTTTACAAACTCCAAAATTAATATATAAATGACGAGTTGAAATTTATATTGAATTTGAACCATTTTTACTCAATTATTTTCCTAGTCAAGCTGTGTTGCTTTGTCCATGTAAAAATAGCTTTCATGCTGTACTACAGTCACTACTGAATATTAAAGTACTAAGTTCATTATATAATATAAATATATCACCAAAATGTGACAAATGTCATTGAGAATCATTGTTTTCATATTTTTAATAAAAGATACAGTTACTCTCCAGACCCTTGCCTTGAAAGTTTAGCAGTGAGTTACAGAAAAAATTGCTAGATTTTTCTAATTCTGTATTTAATTGGTTTATTCTGTGTTCAGAATAGAATTGACTATAAAGTAATTTTTCTCATTTTTAAAATGATAGATTCTAAAAATACTTACTTTGAATGAATTCAACAGGTGTTTTGTTTGCTGATGCATTGTGAAGCTTTTAAACTAAAAATGCAATGTGACTAAATCTTATAAAATGTGCATTTCTTTCTACCCTATGCCTTTTATTTTCTTCAATTTCAAAAGAGGCCTGGTCACATTACTAAATACAACCCTTCTTCAACCCTTCATCATACATGTTTCAATATTTTCAAATCAATGATTCTCTTCATACTACAAATAAACTGCTTAATATCTGGGTTATGCTACCTTAAAACTGACTGATCTTGGTTATTTATTAGTATCACTATAGTAGTCCTTTACTGTTTTGTTACAACTCTGAATACTTATATTCACAAAGTAATCTATCATTTTTTTCTTGAATACGGATTTTTTTTCTTCACAACACCATAAGTTATCATATTCATTAATAATAAATGATGTTTACAACTGGTGTTAGACCTTAGGGATTCATGTGGAAAAAACAGTAATTGACTATTTATATCATTAACTCTGAAACAAAAATAACTAAGTTAATTAATAGTCTCAGCTATGGTATCTATATAAAATTTTGTAGTGTTGATGTTAATGGAGTCTAACTCCTTAGTGAGATTTCAATTTTCTATGAAATACTATAGGCTTCCCAAAGTTTCCAAATAAAGAGGAGTTCTTATATTTTTCATTCCATATGAATTGAGGTAAAAATGAGGTAAAATTTATATTAAGCCTGGAGATTTGGGTCAGTGCATAAGAGCACTTGGTCTTGCAGAGGACCTGGGTTTGGTTCCCAATACACAAATCGTGGCTAACTGCCATCTACAACTCCAGTTCCATGGGATCTGATGCTCTCTTCTGGCCATCACAGGAACTAGGCATGTGATGCACATACAGACATTCAGGCCAACAATCTTGCACATAAAATAAAATAAATATTAAGAAGAAATTTTATGTCTATCTATTACAATATTGCCTGTAACTGTTACTCTTGTAAATTTTCAAAATTGACTAATAAAATATCTTTTGTGGAGGTTCACACTTTTTTTCTTATAATTTCCATAGACATCCATTACATAAATATTAATATGCTAATGATGTGGCTAGAAAATATGGTATACTGACTTTACAGAAAGTAAGTTATAATAGAAATATAACCAAATAAAATCTTTCAAAAATGTATTCTGTATGCATAGAGCACTAGGACTATAGGAAAGAGCAACTGTTGCATGCCTATGAAAAAGTTATAGGAAAATCAGAACAGTAAATATTTATGTTATGTTGTTCTTGTTAAAAGTCTATAGTAAAAAATGAAGAGTCTTGAGAAATTACTCTGCAGTGAAGAGCACTGGCTGCTCTTCCAGGAAACCTAGGTTCAGTTCTTAGTCACCCACATGGTGGCAAGCAACCATGCATTAACTCCAGTTCTAGGGGATCCAATGCCTTCTGAGAGCCTCCATGGGTATTGTGCTCATAGGTGCACTTCCATGCAGGAAAACAATCAAAAGCATAAAAAAACAAATAAATCTAATTAATCAGAAATGAATAACATCTATGGCAAAATCTATGAAGCTAGAGAGGTTTTCACATAGACATTGGCACCACTACTGAATTAGGATGTTTGTAACATAAGATACTTCTTTCCAGATGTGAATTCATTCTGGGGAAATTTCTGAAATTTAACATTTACATAAAGAGCAGTATAATTTACTTTCCATGCATTATTTATTTTCATGTATGGCTGACATGAAATAAAAGACTTTTAAGATGAAAATTAGATATCATGGAGAAGATGGTATGAAAAGGCAGGAATACTAATAATCATGGATCATGGAGAAAAATTCTTGAACTCCATTTGCTATATCTGAAAAAGATGATATTTTCCTCAATGTTGATATACATTTTAAATTGAAAGTGTACCTAAAATATGCTAAGCAAAACACCCACATTTTACTAGAAGAGGAAAAGGCACCATATATGTACATATTTATTTATTTAAAATGTTTTGTCAGGCTAGGTGTGGTGGCACAAACATTTAATTCTAGCACTCAGAAGGCTGAGACAGGCAGATCTCTGTGAGTTTGAGGCCAGCCAGATCTACATGGTGAGATCTTGTCGAAAAAATTCTCTGTCATTGAAAAGTTTTGTAAAAGATAACAATTTGATTAAGTCATCATGTTTTCATCCATTCCCATATATCAACTTAATAAATCAAGGATGTACGAATACAAATGCAATGCTATTTTATTATTAATTCTTTGGTAATTTCATATGCATATACATTGTTTTTAGATCACATCCACTCCTTCTACTCTTCAGCTCCTCTCAGACCCTTCCTTTCTCATCTTCACACTTTATTTCTCCTGCTCCTCCTCTTCCTCATTCTCCTGCTGCTGCTCCTCCTCCTCCTCCTCCTCCTCCTCCTCATATCTCTCTGCCTATCCCTCCTCTTCCTATACCTCATCCTTCTATATCTCTTTCCCCACCCCTCTTTGTTTTAGTTTGTTTCTCCATTGCTGTAACAAAACACTTTGACCAATACCAGCTTGGGGAGGCTTACTCTCTTATCTAAAACAGGCCCATCTGCCCAGGAGTGGTACTACCCACAGTGTGCTGGGCCCTCCCATAGCGCTCAACAATCAAGAAAATGCCCCACAGACATGGACACAGGCCAGTCCAATGGAGGCAATTCCCCAATTGAGGCTCCCTCAACCCAGGTGTGTCAAGTTGACACTAAAGCTATCCAGCACACTCCTCCTTCTATTTCATATTTCTCCTCTTCTCCTCTGCCTTCTGTTCTTCTTTTGTAATCTGTTTTGTCCATGTAGTGCTGTCCATATGCACATGGATGTAGGGTAATTATTGGCACATGGACAACCTACCATGGGCCACTCCACTAAGGAAAACTGATCCTTCTACAGTAGCCATCAGCTGTCAGAAGACCAAAATTAGGGGTGCGAGTTCACCAGCTCTTCTATCCGTGTTGGCGTACTGACTGCCTTGATCATGTGTAGACCTTGTACAGACAACCACAGCTGCTGTGAGTTCATAAATCCAATGGTCCAGTCATGTCTAGAATACACTAATTTCCATCAGTGCCCCCTCTTCATCAGTATGCCGTGAAGTTCAATGGGAGGAGTATGACGTAGGTATTTCACTTAGGCCTGAAGACTCCATAATCCCCTATGCTCCACATTCTGACCACTTATGAATCTCTGTATTAGTCACCATCCATTATATAAAGAAGATTCTGTGATAAGGAGTGAGCGTACATGGAGACTTAATGATAAGTGTTTAGAAGGCAGCTGTTACTCTGTCCCTTTAGCAAAATAATAATAGTAGTTTCTCCCCTAGGACTTACAGCTTCCTCAGCAATGGGTACTTGGTCAGCTTTATATTATCAGGCACGGTTTCTTTTATGTGGAGGATGTTGTATGTCCAATTAGAAAGCTGTTGGCTTATTCCCATAAGATTCATGCCACTATGTATGAATGGACGTATCTCACCAGGCTGTCATTATTATAGCTTGCAGAATTCACCGCTGGGTAAAACTCTTAACTTTTCTCCCCTGGCAGCTTGCAAAGTATTGTCTGGCATTGTGAAGGCTAACCAACAAGGAGGAAGCTTCTAGGTCCTATGAACAAAGTTTTTGGGGTCTTCAGCAATAGGGACTTACCATCAAGTTCTGGTGGGTAACTAAGAGCCATGGTAATGGCATGTATTATTTCAGCAATGTCTGGGACTCTTCTGAACAACAAATTGAGGGGAACTATTGTATACCTGACACTGGACACTTGTTTGATAACCTACTGCTTCAGGGAGAGGAGTGTGTCTACATGTAGGGTAACTCCAACAAAATTCATATATATCTGAATAGCACCTGTGATGGTGTTGTACCTCATCCACTGGGCCCCTAAAAGACCACCGAGGACCCAATACACCAAAATGCAAAAGCAAA
The DNA here is from genome assembly GCF_000622305.1 of Nannospalax galili. Lineage (NCBI taxonomy): Eukaryota > Metazoa > Chordata > Mammalia > Rodentia > Spalacidae > Nannospalax > Nannospalax galili. The sequence continues at coordinate 47,726 of NW_008343658.1, read as the reverse complement.
GGTTTATGGTTTATTCGGGCTTAAGCTTGGGCTCTCAGACCTCACCAACTCAACGGATCCATGCTGAGAGCCCAGAGTAATGGAGAGTGGAGCCTTTTATAGGTTTTAGACAAAGGGGGGGAGATACTGAAGATATATTTTGGTTGGTTCAAGGAGCCCGCGTGAGCCAACATAATTTTAAACCAATTGGGTGTATAAGATGCAGCCCTGGAAGTTTCTTATGAGTAGGTGCTATTCTCAGGGCTGTGGAATGTGCTGACTGTTACCTGTGGGGCCAGCAGTCTCTGTTTTTACTTTACAGGGAAGTTTTTATGCTCGAGCTTGCTTAATCTATAGTTTCCTGGAAGGGGGTGGGGAATAGCAGGCGGGGGTCAGGGCATGCCAGGGTATGTCTAGGCATGTCTAAAGCAGCAGACAAGCATTTTACAGAAGCTAAAAGAGCAATTAGTGGGGTCTGGAGGGATTGGGGGATAGTGGGTGAATGAAGAGGGTCTCAGGGTTCTACATTCCCCCCTTGTCTTGTAACTGGGGAACCCAATCATGAGTTCTGGTTGGCCAGCTCACAAGTATCTGGGGGATTGTGCTAAGGGGCATATAGACTTGTTGCCTCTGAACCATGAGTTGAATGGTGCCTAACCTGTCCTTCATGAACTGTACTAATCTATTGAGGATGCATGGCCCAAAGGTGAGTATTAAAAATAAAACTATAAGGGGACCTAAGAGGGTGGAGATGAGGGTTGTCAACCAGGGAAATTGGTTGAACCAAGACTCAAACCATCCCTGTCTGGCTTCTCCTTCTAGTCTCTTCTGTTCCAACCCTTCTCTTATTTTGGCCATGTTATCCTTTATTAATTCTGAGTGGTCCCTATAAAAACAGCATTCTTCTCTTAGAATGGCACATAGACCACCCTGCTGTAAGAACAGGAGGTCTAATCCCCTATGATTTTGCAGGGCTAGCTCAGCCAGTGAGCTCAGGGAGTCTTGTAGGTGAGTAATTGACTCCTCAACTCTTCAGAGATCTGAATCTAAGCTGGCTCTGAACTGGGAATAATGCTGATCTTGTCTTGCCAAGGCTGTGGCTCCTGTCCCTATCCCAGGAGCAATCCCTGTCCCAATGAGAAGACTTAAAGTTACTGTGGCTATTGGCTCCCTTCTAAGTCTAGTGAGGCTGGTAGTTCTTGGGCCTTTTAGACTAGTATAGAGGGTTAAGAAATCTTCATGAGTGTGGTAGGTGATTCTAGGCAGGACCCACTAGGTGTCATTGTGAGGCAGGAGGACCTGCCCCCTCCCTGTGACATTAAGGGGGAGGATGGTGTTGCAGAGGCTAGTATAGGTCAGTGGGACCTGGATAACACAGGTCCCAATGCCAGTTACCTGAGATAGGGTAAGAGAAACATTTTCTAGCCATCTGCATTCTGTGTAATCCATGAGGGAGAGCATTCCTTGTACAGCAATTCCCTCATAATATGGGGCGGGGGCAACACCATAGAAGAGCCAGCAAGAGTGAGTAGCATTTGGGTTGGTTACATTGAGAAAGTAATAAGATGAATTTAGCATCTGCAAAAGAATTTCCCGGGTCGGGGTAGTGGCAGGAGGGGGAGGAATACGATCTGTCCTTGAGGACTCAAGAGCCTGAGTTGTTGGCACAGGAGTATAGGTTTGGGCAGTGGGAGGTCCAAGAGGGGTTTAGCTGAAGAAGATTTATGAGAATCATCTGGGGGGGAGGGATTTAGGGCTCGGTTGGGTCCCAGTGCATGGACGACCGTTCGAAGGAGGAGTTGAATGGTAAAGAGGGCCCCAGGGTCTCTCCCTGCAGCGTACAGCCGTAGGCCCCATGTGTGTCCTACATCCCACCCCACAGACTATTTTCCTTTCTCAGTGAACCGAATTATGAGGGGGTTGCACCATGGTTGGGCTCAGGGCCCCCCATACCTCCTCCAGTGGTCCCTCCCCATCCCAGGGTGATAAATCCGGGGGCCCATTGTAGGGTTATTAGATCCCCGGTTGATGACCCTTTCTACCAGTATGTGCCAGTGGTCTCAGCCCCAGTCTGTGAAATAATAATCCTCAGGTCCCCCACATTTGTTCTTAACTTGTCTGCTGCGTCCGTGGCCTGGACAAACGTAGATGGCGAGGCTTTGCATGTGTGGTATGGGGCCGGGATCTTGGCAGCTGAAGGGAGGAAAGGGGGTCTGTTCATGAGGTTCCCATTCTCCTTCAAAGATGTCACAGAGGTCAACCCAAAGGTCAGGGTACCAAGTGTTGGGAGAGGCTGTCTTGGAGGTAAAGTTGATGACCATCACCGTGGAGGGGTTGGTGACTACCCAAGTTAAGTTTTGGGGCATATGGGGATTTATGTTACTTGCAGGAAAGGTGCCATCAGCCGATAAGCAGTTCAATGTCAACAATAGACAGGTTAGCAGGAAGGGTCTCGTCGGATGCGGAGCTTGAATGGATTCAAAGGGTGTGGGGATGCCTTCCAGGTGTCTCCCTTGTAATCCTCTGGGACTGCAAATGGGTCAGCAGGTTTTGCGTGGGAGTAGTGCACCCAAGCCATGACGCCATCCACTTTGAGTGCAGTGGGAGTCATCAAGAGGATCACGAAGGGGCCCTATCATCTTGGCTCGAGATTTTTCCATTGGTGTCTACGGATGAAGACCCAGTCTCCCAGTTTAAACCTGTGGGGTTGCGGGGGGACAGCAGCTTCATATATGGCTCTGAGTTGTAGCCAGACCCTTTGGTGGGTTAGCTGCAATCGCTGGAGTGAGTCCAGTAGGTCCTGGTCTCCAAAGGTTGATACTAGGTCAGCTTGGAGGCTAGGTATCATACGAGGGGGGTTTCCATACATGATTTCAAAGGGGGTCAAACCCATCTGGTATGGAGTGTTTCTTACTCTAAAAAGGGCAAAGGGGAGGAAAGCCACCCAGTCTGCGCCAGTCTCTAAAGCTAATTTGGTTAAGGTCTCTTTTAGAGTTCTATTTATTTTTTCCTACCTGTCCTGAACTCTGGGGTCTATAAGCACAATGTAGTTTCCAATTGGCCCCCAGTGCAGTGCAGTTGTGTTCCCTGCCTTACCTTAAAGACAAAGGCTGGCCCATTATCTGATCCGATTGTACTTGGGAAACCATTCCTGGACAGGATCTCTTTGATTAGGTTCTTGGCTACCACGTGAGTACTCTCATGCTTGGTTGGGTAGTCTTCAGTCCATCCAGAAAAGGTGTCTATGAATACTGGTAAATACTTGTATCCAAATTTTCCCTGTTTGATCTCAGTGAAATTAGTCTCCCAATACGTACCTGGTTGTGTCCCTCTGCTCCGGGATCCTGGGTTAGCATGGGACAGAGCTGAGTTGGTTAATTAGCAGCCATGACAATGCCTAACAATTTTTTCAAAGGCTTGATTTCCTCCCTGAATTTTAGCTTTGGCCAATCTTAGTAAGTCTTACATCATTCGGGTGCCCATGTGTGATACGTGATATATTTTCTTGAGCAATCTTATGCCTAAATTCTGAGGTAGGTTAACTTTTCCTTCCATTGTCCTCCACCAGCCCTCTAGGCATTGAGTCATAGGGAGAGTGTGTATCCAGGCTAAGTCCTTGGGGCTATAGTGGGGAGTTTTAGGCAGTTCCCTTGCTCCGGGATCAACAAGAATGGGCAGGATCGTGGAGGTCAGGGCTATTTCTTTACCTGTCCTGTCAGCCAGATTATTTCCCTTCTGGGTGTGGTTGTTTCCTTTTTGGTGACCCAGGCAGTGGATTATGGCTAGTTTTGTTGCACCTCAGAGGGCTTGCAGGAGATCTAAGGTCTCTTGTTTATTTTTAATAGACTTTCCCTCTGCAGTAAGGAGGTCCCTCTCTTGATAGATGGCCCAATGGATATAGGCAGTGGCAAATGCATATCTGCTATCTGTGTAGATATTGAGTCTCTTTCCTTTACCCGTCTTTAGGGCTTTGGTAAGCGTGATCAGTTCAGCTTTTTGGGCCGATGTACCTATTGGCTGTGGCTCAGCCCAAATTACTCTCAAGGTGGTTGTGACCGCTCCCCCAGTATGTCTTATACAATTTCTGATGAAGCTGCTTCCATCCGTGTACCAGGTTTCTTTGGTGCCAGGCAAGGGAACATCCTTCAGGTCAGGTCTGATGCAATGCACCTGTGCCAGAATTTCAGTAGTCATGGAGTGGGTCCCCAAGATCAGGATCTGGCAACAGTGTGGCTGGATTCAGGGCCATTGGTACCCGGAAGGTGATCCTGGGAGGATTTAGGAGCAGAGCCTGATAATGAGTTAATCGGGCATTGCTCAACCATCGATCGGGGGGTTGCTTGAGCACCCCTTCGAGGGCATGAGGGGTTGCCACAAGCAGGTCCTTTCTCAGGGTTTACTTGTTAGCATCATTAACCAGCAGGGCCACTGCTGCTATAATTCGCAGGCAGGGGGGCCATCCAGCTGCTACATGGTCTAATTTCTTTGATAGGTATGCAATAGGTCTCTTCCAGGGGCCTACTCTCTGGGTGAGGACCCCTTTCACAATACCTTTATGTTCATCCACATATAGACAGAAAGGCTTACTTATGTCTGGTAGTCCCAGGGCAGGGGCCTCTAAGAGCTTGCATTTTAGGATTTCAGAAAGGCCTCTTGCCTTTCCTGCATCCAGTTGAAGTCCTGTCCTTCTTTGGTAGCCTCATATATGGGTTTTGCAATTTCGGTGAACCCCAAAATCTAGAGGCTGCAGAACCCTGCAGTACCCAGGAATTCCCTCACCTGTTTTCTGGAGGTCAGTGCAGGTCTCTTTAGCACAGTCTCTTTGTGGGCCTTAGTCAACCACCGCTGCCCCTCCTTGAGGATGTACCCTAGGTAAGTCACTTCTTGCAGACATATCTGAGCTTTTTTTGCTGAGACCTGGTATCCCAAGTCCCCAAGTATGTGGAGTAAGTCCTCTGTCCCCTCCAGGCAGGACTTCTGGTCCGGTGCCCCCTCTAGGCAGGACTTCTGGTCTGGTGCCATGATCAATAAGTCATCTACATATTGTAACAGGCTTATGTCGGGGTGTTGGGCTCTGTACTCACCCAGATCTTCATGCAGGGCCTCATTCAATATAGTTGGAGAATTTTTAAACCCTTGAGGCAGTCGCATCCAGGTCAGGCCATTGATTCCTGCCTCCGGATCATGCCATTCGAAGGCAAAGTAGGGCTGACTGCTTGGAGCTAATGGCAGGCTGAAGAAGCCATCCTTGAGGTCCAGAACTCTATACCATTGCACATCTGGTGGCAGGGTACTGAGTAATGTATAAGGGTTGGGGACAGTGGGATGAATGTCAATGACTCTTTTATTTACCTCTCTTAAATCTTGTACTGGTCTATAGTCCCCGGTTTGGGGCTTTTTGACAGGCAGGAGTGGGGTGTTCCAGGCCGACTGGGTCGTTCTCAGCACCCCCAGTTCCATTAATCTTCTGATATGTGGAGTAATTCCACGTTTGCCTCTAGGGGCATAGGACACTGGCGCACTTTAACAAGGTTCACCCCTGCTTTGAGTTCAACATATACAGGAGGCCTGTGTCCTGCCAGACCCATACCCCCTGTTTCTGCCCAGGCTTGGGGAAATTTTTGGAGCCAATCTGATATATCAGGGTTTGGTTGGATCGGCTCCTGATGGAGTCTATATTCCTCAGTCAGGTCGTTGTTGACTAGAACCTGAACCGGTGCCCCATTGTGAAGCAGGTGGCTCCTTTAGCTGTGAAGTGGATCTGTGCCCTCATTTTTAACAATAAATCTCTGCCCAGAAGTGGGTAGGGACATTCTGGGATTACTAGAAACGAGTGAGATACCCAGCCCTTCCCTAAATCTACTATTCTTTGGGTAATCCATGAATAGGGCTTTGTTCCTGTTGTCCCCTGTACCCATGTAGTTCTGGAGGACACTGCCCCTCTTGGCTCCAATAAAACCAAATTCTGGGCACCAGTATCTGCCATAAACTTAATTGGTTTCCCCTCTATTTTCAGGGTTACCCTGGGCTCAGCAAGGGGACCTGAGCCCTGTCTCCCCTAGTCACTGTCTTCACCCCCAATTAGAGCCGGTAATACCTTAGCTGATTGCTTATTCTTCTTGGGGCAGTCCTTCACCCAGTGCCCTCCCTCCTTGCAGTACGCACATTGGTTTTTCCCTACCTTATTTCATGATCTGGATCCTGCCGATGAGCTCCTTCCATACTGGGGGTTCGTTGCCAATAATATCTCTCTGAGGTCCTTCTCATGGCAGGCCTGTTGTCTTTCCAGGACCCTGGTCAGGCTTACTTCCTGTCTTTTTTCTTTTCTTTCCTCTCTTTGTTCTGCTGTCTCCCTCCTATTATAAATCTTTTACGCCACTGCTATTAAGTCCCTAAGGTTCTTTTCTCCTAGTCTATCTAGAGACTGTGAATTTCTCTTGATGTCAGGGGCTGCCTGGTTAATGAAAGCAAACATCACAGTTTGAGCTGATTCCTCCACTTCTGGGTCACACGGAGTGAACCACCGGAAGGCATCTTGTAACCTCTCTAAGTATGAGGCTGGGCTCTCTTCCGGCCCCTGTCTGACATCATAGACCTTAGACATATTGGCAGTTTTCAAGCTGCCACTTTGAGACCCACTAACAGAGTCTAGCGGTAGACCAGGAGCCTCTCCTTACCTTCTGCCATGTTGTAGTCCCAGTTGGGATGGCTAGGGGGAAAGCTGGCATTAATGATGCCTGGGTCTGTGGTAGGGTCCCTGGTGGGGCCTGGAGCCTATTTCTAGGCTGCCTCCAGGATCCTGTTTCGCTCCTCAGTAGTGAACAGGATACTCAGGAGCTGGTGGCAATCGTCCCAGGTGGGCTGGTGAGTGAAGAGAACAGTTTCCAATAAGTTAATCAAGTCCCTGGGGTTTTCAGAAAAAGGCGCATTCTGTGAGCGTCAATTGTAAAGATCACTGGTGGCGAAGGGCCAGTAATGAAAGGGCTGATTGCCCTCTCCGTCTGGGGGTCCCACCAGCCGGAAAGGGAGGACAATGGTGACAGGCTGGGGGACGCCCCCCTCCAGCTCCCTGTGGCCTGTGCAGGTCCCTGTGGAAGCGATGGAGGCTCCTCAGGGTTTGGAGGCGGGGCCTGCAATTGTGGCACCGTTGGCAGGGTGCCCATCTGAGAGGAGTAGGGTGGGAGAAAGACATTGTTCTCCTCTGTGCCTCCCTGGAGAATGGGTTTCTCTTCTGCCTTTGGTCTCAGAGGGAGGACCTGCAGAGGTGGAGGGGGAGCAGTTGGATTAATCAGGGGAAGGAAGGACTTGACCCAGGCGGGGGGGCCATCAGGTCATTTGATGAGGCCTCACCAGGTCACGATGTATGGGATCTGGTCCTGGTGGCCCGTCCGTGGGTGGAAGACATGGTCCTCTATCCTGGAAATCAAACTCAGGTTAAAAGTCCCTTCAGGGGGCTATCCAACAGTGAAGGAGGGCCAATCAACCAAACATAAAGTTGTCCACTTCTTTTTCTTTACATCTACACTATTGTTATGGGCAATCGTCTTAATGTCCCCCCAGTGGACTAGTGTAAGATCTAGAGGGGAAGATGGGGTGTTACCCATAGTATTTATCAGTGCCGTCCTTTTCATCAACAAAGAAATTAGAACGAAGATCACAAGACACAAGAAAGACACAGACAGACAGAGGGCCCAAATTAAACTACCACGGCTTTCAGAAGGTCTGGACTCTCGGCCGTGTGGATTCCCTGGCTTGATTGTGCCAAAGACCATACGGATAGGACTTGCGTGTCCCAACAGTGTCGCGAGGTTCTCTGAGGTTTCAGATGGACTAGTTTCCTGGTGGGGTGTCCAGTGGGGAACACCCACTCCGACGAGGATGGGGATGTCTCCTGAATCCTCCAGGTTACCTTGCTAGCGTTCCAGTGACAAAAAATTGAGATCAGATGGCTGTGAGTGGACTGAAAGTATAGAAAAGACAGGCGGACAAAAAGACAGGTGGACAAACACAGTTTTACAAAAACTTACCCGGCCAGTTGATCACAAACCTTTTGGGGTAGATTCCTCTCGGAGGTCATTGGGGGGATCCCGGACGAGCCCCCAAATGTTGTACCTCATCCACTGGACCCCCAAAAGACCACCGAGGACCCAACACACCAAAATGCAAAAGCAAAGGTTTATAGTTTATTTGGGCTTAAGCTCAGGCTCTCAGACCTCACCAACTCAATGGATCCATACTGAGAGCCCAGAGTAAGGGAGAGTGGAGCTTTTTATAGGTTTTAGACAAAGGGTGGGGAGATACTGAAGATACACTTTGATTGGTTCAAGGAACCCGCGCACGCCAACATAATTTTAAACTGATTGGATGTATAAGATGCAGCCCTGGAAGTTTCTTATTGGTAGGTGCTATTCTCAGGGCTGTGGAATGTGCTGACTGTTACCTGTGGGGCCAAGAGTCTCTGCTTTTACCTTATAGGGAAGTTTTTATGCTCAGGCTTGCTTAATCTATACTTTCCTGAAAGGGGTTGGGGAATAGCAGGTGGGGGTCAGGGCATGCCAGGGTATGTCTAGGCATGTCTAAAGCAGCAGTCAAGCATTTTACAGAAGCTAAAAGAACAATAAGTGGGGGTCTGGAGGGATTGGGGGATAGTGGGTGAATGAAGAGGGTCTCACGGTTCTACAATATAATCTACCTGTATAGATATATGAAGCTTGTAAAATAGTGGGTTTCCATGAGGCTTTTCAAACATCAATAGTGTTACTTGTCCCGCCTTTTTCATGTCCTACCCTCACAATCCCCCTGATTTAGGCCTTCCCACTCCATCATTCCTTTTCTCACTTCTGTATTAGTTATTTTTCTACTGCTGTTATAGAACACCATGGCCAAAGCAACTTATACAAGGAAATGTTTGTTTGGCTTTTAGTTCCCAAGGGATAAGAGTTCATCATGGTGGAGAGGCATGGCAGGAGGCAGCTGGTACAGCAAGCTGAGAGCTCACATCCTGAAACACATACAAGAATCAGAGAAAACTAGCTGTAAGTGGGCAAGACTATGAACTTTCAAATCCACCCCATGACATTCTTCCTCCAGCAAGGCCACATTTCCTCAGCCTCTGCAAACAGCTGCACCAACTGGGGCTGAATATTCAAATATTTGGAGCTTAGAGGGACACTTGTTCAAACCACCACATTCTTCAAATTCCTATCTTCCACTCTGACCTTCACCTAAGCTCTTTCTCCTCCTTCCAATATCCCCTTTCTAGTTTCCTAGTATCCCAAGCTAAATATACAGATCTAACGATTTAAAGCTAGTATTCACATATGAGAGAGGGTATGCAACATAATTTCTGGGTTTGGGTTGCCTTGTTCAGTATAAATTTTTCCAGTTCTATCCATTTATTGAGAATTTCATAACTTCATTTTTCTTTGTAGAAGAATAAAATTACATTTTTAGTATGTGCCACATTTTCATTATTCATTCACAAGTTGGTGGACATTTAGGCTGCTTCCGTTTTTTAGCTATTGTAAATGGAGTAGCAATGAACATGGATGAGCATTTCTATGGTAGACTATAGAGTCATTTGTCTATATGTCCAGGCTGTTTGTTTTGATACAGGATTCTTTAGTTCCCTTTTTTATTGTTCTGACAAAGGAACAAAAGGAACTCATAGGAGGAATGGGTGTATTTCCTCTTAAAGAGTTCAGATCATAGTCTGTTATTGAGGGAAGTCAGAGCATGAACTTAAGCCAAGAGCCTGGAACAGAAACCATGAAGGAACTGTTTTCTGGCTTGCTCTCTTGCATGCTCAGAGGTTCATGATGGACTATCTTCCTTATATGTCCCAGCAACTTCTGCCTAGAAAATGGCACTTCCCACAGTACCCTGGGCTCTCCAACATTGATGAAGACAATCACTATAATCCTTCACACATCAACCTGATAAAGAAAATTACACAATTAAGATTCTTTTTTTTTTTTCAGGTGATTCTAGGTTGTCAAGTTGATTGTTATGCTAATTAGGACAAAGACTCTCTATTTAGCCCAAGCAATCTTTACATGTACCTCCAATGTTCATCCTCTATGTCCCTACCCCTGACCACCAGGGGTAGCATTACAGGCATGTCCCATCACTTTTTGCTCAGTGAAAACAAAAATTTAATGACAAAATTAATTCAATTTTTTATGTATAAAAACATGTTGCAATCAAACAATTTAGGAACTAAAAGCCATATACCAAATTGTCCAATGGGAAAAATCAACTGAAAAACATATAAAAAAGCATATAAACTTTTCTGTTTTTCCAATGTGAATAAAACAATATTTAAGGAGATTTTCTCAGATTCCAGTTTCATGAGTTTTATATCTATGATGTAATCTCTCATTTTGCTATAATTTGATGTCGTGCTACCTGTAGAATCCATCCTGTCTGAAGCGCAAACTTAGTATGTTTGCAATCACTAATGAAACATTTCAATAGCACAGTTCATGTCCCTGTGAAACTTTTACTGTTTTCTTTCTTTTATTTTTCTGATGTTGTTTGAGGCAGGGTCTCCCTGTAGCCCCAGCTGGCCTGGAGCTCACAGTGTAGACCAGGCTGGTCTCAACCTCATCCAACCTCACAGAGATCCACCTGTCTCTGCCTTTCTAGTGTTGGAGATTAAAAGTGTAAGCCACCATGCCTGGCTTTATTTCCTGTGCGGTGTGTGTGTGTGTGTGTGTGTGTGTGTGTGTGTGTGTGTGTTTAAATGTTAAATGTTTCAAGATTATATTATTTTGGGAAGTATTTGTTTTTGGTGAAAATATAAAAGATACTGACAAATTAAATCCAATATAATTCAAGACTTATTTTTTGCATTGCTCTTAATATTGCATATTTCCTTAACAATTAATAGTTAAAAAATAACATCTAGGGCCTGGGGATATAGCTCAGTTGTTGAATAGCTAATAACTTAAGTCATATCCCAAATACAAACTTTTTGTGGTTAGTATGTGTTTTTAATATTTAGTACCAATTGGTGACTGATTCATTTTTTTTATCACAGATCATATATATGTATATATACAAATACTTATGTATGTATGTACATATACATGTGTGTGTCTGTATGCATATGTGTGTGATATGTGATAGTAGCAGATGTGACAAAGTAGTCATGCTGTACTCTACAAATCTGTATCTTCTTACTTACAGACTTCACAGAAATCAATGATAAAAAGTGAAAAATTAGACATCTGTGAATAGTTCATTTTCCTGTAACATGACCTAAAATAAATATTTTTTGTTTTGTACTTTTGATTCTCAGTTATAAATACTTATAATGCTAAACATTACAGAAATCTAGTAACTCTTGCCTTCACTATGATAGACTAACACCTCAAACAGCCATGTATTTTTTTCTTTGGAATTTCACTTTTCTAAAAATTCTCATTTACAACAGTGTACATTCCTTGGTCCTTGGTGAGTACTGTAACAGGGGATATGATTATTTCCTTTAATTCCTGCATGACTTGGGTGTTTCTCTTCATATTCCTGAGTTCAACTATATTTTTTCTTGTGATTGATATGCCCTAAAACCATTATGTGATTGTCTGTAGGCCCTTGCATTACTCCACAATAAACAACAGCAGTATCTGGAAGCAGCTTGTAATGAGCTTAGCTGGCTGCGTTTCTCATCATCTTTCCACGTGTGATGACTTCTGTGACTCCAACACCATTGATCACTGCACCTGTGTCTCTTCTCCCATTCTGCTCCTCTCCTGCACAGCCACAGCCCTTCTAGAGCTCTTGGGATTCTTCCTGGTCATAGTCGCTGTTATTTAACTTTAACCTGAGCAAGTGTTTCCTGTTCTCATTCTTAAGAAAATTCTGTGAATCCCTTCCTGCTGAACAAAGGAAAAAAGCCTTTTCTACCTGTTCCCCACACATGATTGTTGTCTCCATTTCTTGTGGAAGCTGCATTTTCATGTATGTCAAAACTTCAGCCAAGGAAGGTGTGGTTTTGACTAAGGGTGTAGCTGTGCTCAACACCTTTGCTGAATCCTTTTTTTTACTCCCTAATAAACCACCAGGCAAAACAGTCCTGTGAGAGCTTGGTATCCAACTGTACTAAATTTTAATGGTAAATGAATACATTGGTTCAACATTAGGAAGAATATTACATGAAATGAAGTATTCACATTGGTATATTTCTGCATTCAAGACTGTGTTCAGTATCCTTGAGCTGGATGTTTCCACCCTCATTTTTTCCCATTTTTATTTCACTTGGTAATATATCTACTGTCGAAGGTCAAGGGACACTGAAGATGACCTTAATACAAGAGATAGCTTCTTTAGACTTAAACCATTAGGATTCACATGGCCTGATAATAGGAGAGTACTTTTCACTGTAGTGATGACACCCAACTTCATAAGAGGTTTAATATTCAAGTTAGCATGTAGTGTTTTTAGCTTTGATTGTCATAGTAGTGATTGACTCACAGGGGCTGACATTCTTAAGATTCAGAAGCCTACATTAGCTAAAAGCCTGGAATTATGTCAATGACTTATCTCAAATTAAACTATAAAGTAATTATGATTCACCCTTGTCTTTTAGCCTCTGTAAATGTTCAAGTGCCATGCATTTATTTTAAGGAATCTGTAGTAGTGTGCTAATTCATTCCAGTAGAGTACATGGTCTTCTCCAAACAGCTTCAGGTCTGCCGTGAAGAATATTTCTTCTTTATTATTTGTGCTATGAATTCTCTAGAAGAGGTTTCTTTCAGGCCACAAATATATTCCAATCTCGTAATTCTTATTTGTTCATTAATAGTTACTGGAGAGTCAAAGTGAATCTCTCTTTGTTTCAAATAATAATTGGAAGGATAATTTGAACCAATTACTTACGAAAAGTCTTTGTTTTGTCAGTCTTTCCCTTTGCTTCATATGATTTCTGACATTATTATTCTCCAAAAACTGATGTTTCCCAATGGAACTGATTGAAATGTTGGCAAAATTAATTAGTTGTAGATGCATTGTTTTTTCTGTCTCCAGAGATGTGTCTAATATTTTTCCCTCCAGAACAAACTCAAACATTCTGTTCACAAACACACAAAATGTCTTTGTTCCATTCCAAGTAAAGGTTTTTTGGGGAAATCTGTATCATTGAACAACATCAGAAAAGTTATGAGACTAACGACTTTGAATTCCAAAAACTATTGGAAGTATGATAAATGGGTATTTCTTATTCTCAGTGATTGACCTTTGGATGGAGAAGTGAAAGGGATTTCACAAGTGGTATCGAGAAAAGATGTTTAAATTTTCATAAGTGGGTGGCTGTACAGAAATGACTTAATTTAAGCAAAATTATAAGACATGAAAAAAACCTAATCTACCTAAATAGTTTTTTAAAGTTTTGGATAGTCAGAGAACTAAGTTTAAGTTATGCCTGGACTAACCTAAAAGTAAGCATATTTTTCTTATATCAACACTGTTACTTATCATTTTAAGTCAGAGTTCTTTACAATAAACCTCTTTGGTATATGTGATAGGATCATTTTGTTGATTCTTGAATTGATTTCCTTTATTGCCTAGATCCTCTTAAAATTGTTACAGCTGAGTTCAGAAATGCTCAATATTTGTCACAGAAAAGGTTAGCAGTCTTTTCTTAGATACACCTCAGTGGTATTAGTACAACCCTAACAGACAGGGGGCACAGTAAACCATTCCAGTGTCATATGCACCATTCATAACATCATGCACTTTAACTCTGCTCATTAATTCAGACTACCCTCGTGGTTCACTTGAGAATTATTGAACTGAGATTTCTTTCTTCTTAGAACTGGTAACAGTACATCATACTTAGGTGATTCTGAAAACTATCTGTAAGAGGTCAAGTACATTAGTCGGTGGATTTCTAAAATTCTCAATATCTAAAAGTTTCATTTTCTTGACACATACAACTGCTATTATAACTATTTGTTAAAATTGATTAATTTGAAAAATCAGTGCATAGATGCGGAGTTGAGTCCCAAGAGTTAAAATAAATCTTGATATGAGCACTAATCAGGTTGCACAGTTATTATTCAAATATGATTTATTCTTTCATCTATCAAGTGAAATTGAAGTTGCGTCTGTTTTGAACATCTGATGTGATGCAATGGAATACAATCACAGACAGCAGTCCGCCTGCTGACACTGCATATACAGCCATAGGCTTGTACGTAGCTGGCTCTTCATCAATTCTCACATCTACAAATCCAATCTCTTTGCAGATTCTAGTAGGAGGGTTGATGGGCATAGACTGAAGGTTGTAGGTTGATCTTTCCTACAATGATAATGACAATAATAATTGTTTTATTTTATGCTGTATTATAATTTATGCTATATTATTACTATCTTTGCCTTCGTCACTGTGTTTATTTCCTTTTCTTGGCATACTCTCAAACCAAAATGTGATGAGTTTATTATTTTTCAAATTAGAGCTTCATAAATGCTGTCATGCAAAACATTTTTTGAAATGATATATTTAATCTTAATGGGATTAATCTGAGATATTTCATTTTTATATATATGATCATATTTGAGAAGTCAAAAAGAAAGTTCAATATTCTGACATAGTTTGGGATGACACTGTAGTTCTTTCAACTTCAAAGAAGGGCTAATATCGTCAGTTTTGTATGATGATAGATGATGGATGTCAATTCCTTTTCTGTCAATAGTCTTTTCTGTTTAATTCTTTTCTATGAATTTAAGGACTTATTCAGGGTGCTGGATTTAGTTGTATACGTCTATGATCTCATCACTAGGAAGGCTAAGAGAAATATCACAGCTTTGAGATTAGCCTGAACTTCAAAGCAAGTTCTAGACTCCATAACCAACAGAGGCAGACTGCCTCAAAAACTAAACAAAACAAAAAGGTTTTCTTGATATAATGAGACATGCCTATAATCTCAAATGGTGAGGGAACCAGGAGGTTAGAGAATTGAAGGTCAGAATGGGTTATATAATGAAAGATTGAATTTTGACTAAGAATAAGCTTCTAATGACAATTATAAATTGGACTTTATGGACATTATGTTTTTAAATTTTCTACATGTATATTTTTATAACTTTCTTAATGTTTCTCAAGCTCAGTGAAACAGATTAACCCTTTCCCTCCCCAAACCCAATATGAACTTTCAATTCTGATGAATAGCCGTTTTATCATTTCTTGTTAAAAGCATCAAGTAAAGGCTTCCTTTGTGCAAAGTAAGAACATTACAAATGTATTTGAAATCACATCGAGTTGACATTGTTCCTTTAATTTGCAGACCTATCCAAATTCAGAGCTCAGCCATGCCAAATAGGACAGCAATTACAGAATTCATCCTTCTGGGACTTACAGATGACCCGGAGTTCCAAGTTGTGATATTCTGCTTTATGCTGATCACATACTTACTAAGTGTAAGTGGAAACACGACCATCATTATGTTAACACTGTCAGATGTTCACTTGAAAACTCCCATGTATTTCTTCCTCAGGAATTTCTCTTTCTTAGAAATTTCATTTACAACTCTCTGCATTCCTCGGTTTCTGATTAGCATTGCTACAGGAAGCACAGCCATTTCCTATAACTCTTGCATGGCACAAGTATTTTTTCTGATCCATCTGGGATCAACAGAATTTTTTTCTACTGGCTGCAATGTCCTATGGTCGCTATGTAGCTATCTGCAAACCTCTCCACTACACAGCCATCATGAACCACAAAGTCTGCAATCATCTTGTAATCGGTTCCTGGTCAGCTGATTTCGTCATCATTTCCCCCCCAGTGATTATGGGTCTCCAGCTGGAATTCTGTGACTCTAACATCATTGACCACTTCACCTGTGACTCTTCCCCCATGCTGCAGATCGCTTGCACAGACACAAGGTTCCTAGAGCTCATGGCATTTTTTTTTAGCAGTGTTCACACTCATACTAACTTTGGCCTTGGTGATTCTCTCCTATGAACTTATCCTTAGAACAATTCTGAAGCTCCCCTCTGCCCAGGAAAGGAAAAAAGCTTTTTCTACATGTTCCTCCCATGTGATTGTGGTTTCCATTTCCTACGGAAGTTGCATTTTTATGTATATAAAAAATCTGGACTTTCTGAGCTGTCTCTGTCTTAATTGCCTTTTCTGTCTTTCCTGGGATTAATTTACTGCAGAGGGTGTGGCTCTAAACAAAGGGGTCGCAGTGCTTAACACCTCTGTTGCTCCCATGCTGAATCCCTTTATTTATACCTTGAGGAACCAGCAGGTCAAACAGGCATTCAAGGACTTCACCAAAAAAATGCTATCATCAAATGAGCATTAATATTTCTCATCTCTGTACCTGAAACCACAAATCATCAACCCACAAATAAGTAGAAAGCACGATTCTAAGCAATGGCTATACAGGAACAAACAAAGCACACAAAGATCATGCACTTGGAGAGCTTACGTCTAGTTATGATGCACACAGGAAACAACCAACCTAAGAGAAAAGTAAATTTCCTAGTACTTCAACAAATGGCACGTTACAAAGAAAGGAAACTACAGTGTGGAAGGGATGGAGAGTAGAATTCAAATTAAATGGCCTGGCCAAGCATTTCATGGTTGTTTTAAGGTTCCCTTTACAAAAAATGTCTATATTCAACTGTATTTTCCTAGAGTCTTAAAATTTTTTTCTGTAAATTTTTATACCCAGTAACCTGAATTGTGAGTCTCTTGCTTGCTGCTTTAGTGCAAAACTAGGAGACAATAATTTTTTAATTTTTAAAAGTTATTATCATTTTTTAAAATTTTATGTGTATGTGTGTATTGCCTGCATGTAGGTAAGTGCATCCATGTCATGCAATGCCCACAGAGGACAGAAGAGGCTGTTGGATCCCCTGGGACTGGAGTTACAAACAGTTTTTAGCTGCCACATGGGTGCTGGGATTCGAACCCCGGTCTTCTACAAGAACAACCAGTGTTCTTAACTGCTGAGCCATCTCTACAACTCCTTAAATATTTTATTATTTTTATTTTATGTGTATGAGTGCAGTGCCTCCAAGTATGTAACTGTACCCATGTCATGCAATGCCCATGAAGGTAAGAAGACGGCATCGAATCCCCTGGAACTAGAGCTACAGATAGTTGTTAGCTGCCATGTGGGTGCTGGGTCCTCTGCAAGAGCAGTCAGTGCTCTTAACCATTAAACTATGTTAACATTGCCCCACATTCTGTCCATCTATTAGTAGATTTGGAATACTGGGCTATCTATTGCTGGATCTGTGTGAAATTCCCAAAATATTGTGTTTGAAAGAAAAACCATAAATTGAATAATTCAAGTAGGATTCAAAGGCCAAAGCAGCTCAAAAGTGTCAGGTAACCATTCAAAAGGAGTGTTTGTTGTAACCTCTTGACTGTAGCCGGCTTTGAAAGGCTGGTGTAGGTGACTCTGTATTCGCTTTTCTGAATAATCCAGGCTGGCCTCAAATTCAGGTTCTCTGACTTTACGTGTCATTAGGTCCACCATGACTTTGTTTATATCTGACCACTTTGACCTTTTCTTCTGTACAATTTCTTTGAAGTCATATCTGATTAGCCATCTCATGGCTTGGTCTTAAATGTGTCTCGTGTCTCATCGCCAAGATGAGATTTGTCCTGGTTGGTCTGATCTGATGCCAAGTCAGGAAGAAGTGGCAGCAGTTGGGGAGACAGTGACAAAGAACACTTAGGGCCAAATTTAAGTATCTGAGAGGCTAAAAGGAGGGACTCGGGCTGGGATTACTTGAAGTCCGTTAAAAAAACCTTTTAAAAATACCAGTCTCCGGGTGTGGTGGTGCATACCTTTAAACCCAGCATTCAGGAGGCAGAGACAGGCAGATCTCTGTGAGTTCAAGGCCAGCCTGGTCTACATAGTGAGCTCTAGGACAGCGGAGGCCATAAGGGAGACCCTGTCTCAAAAACACCAAAAAAAAAAAATTCTGAAAACCATTCTCATTGTTAGAAGTTGCACACTATAGAATGTCAACAGGCAACTTCTATACAGATTTGTAAGGAAATGACAAAACCAAACCAAAGGACAGTCAGAAAGTTGTTGCACGGTTCGGTCATTTCCATTGCCACAGCACTTTATCAGAATTGTAAATGACCGATGTGAAGTTCTTCTAATTATTAGAACAACATTGCTTAGAATGAGTGCTACTTGGAAACATTGAATTTTGTCTCAAAAATGAGAGTTAT
>NW_008343658.1:26543-28533 GCF_000622305.1 Nannospalax galili | reverse complement strand
GCTATCAGCACTTTTCAAAGTTTATCTGTTATTTCTTTTCTAAATCTTGGAATAAGGAAAAGAAAAATCAAATCAAATTAGTTTCTCTTAGTTTAAGAAGTTCAGTATAGGGCTGGCAAGATAGCTCATTAGTTAAGGTGCTGGCTTCCTATTCAATGATCTGAGTTCAATAAAGAGAACTCATATGGTAAAAGGAAACAGCAAACACCCGCAAGTCTCCTCTGACCATCACGCATACTGTTGAACACTTCTACACACACACACACACACACACACACACACACACACACAAATATATGTAATTGAAGTTTAAAAAAATTAATTGGTCATAAGCAGTACTTAATTATAAAGCATTTAGAATTTGTTTGAACTTACAGTCTAGACATATAAGCTCCATTTGTATGTAGACTATAAAAATTTTTAACAACACATATGTATACATATGTGTGTTGTATCTATACTCAGACACACTATCAAGTAAGAACTGCATATATTTAAAACATACTTGGATGTGAAAAGTCTATGCTTCTGGTTTTTAAATCATTAATTAATGATATTTGATAACAAGGAGATTTTTCCATCATACAAAGAACCATGTGCAAATCATATATAAAAATCATAAAATAATGAACAAAAATGTCTAATGGACATTCCATAATGTTGCATCTGTCAGACTCTCATTGACATATATGTATTATATCTGTGTATAAACGGATACATATGCAGTATTATACTAAATACATCATATATCTTTTTCTATTTCATATATAACAAAAAAAACTGAGACTAGTCGAGGCAGGCAAGCAGAGAGGATAGCTTTCAACCCAGGACATGGCAGCCACTTGGTTTGCCTCTTTTCTTGTAATTCACTTGGCAACCTGAATCCCTCAGCAGCCCATATTATGCACATACACTTTCTATAAACAACGCACCTAACCAAACTCTTATCTACCTGTGGTCCTCATCTGTATAGAATTGCTTGTATATCTGTTTTAAACAATGGAAATATGTTATCCCCTTTAGGTAACCCAACTCCTTGGTCACACTCATATCTGTTCAAACATGTCCCAGAACACATCTTAAAACCAAGAGAGATGAAGTGATTTGGCCTGAACTAGTTTTGGCTGCCTGAGCGTAAGGTAAATTGTGTTAAGTGAACTTTTGGGAAGAATTCACTATCATCTTATTGCTATGCAGAATTAGGTGTGCATATGACTAAAATCCAATGAATTATGGGAAGGTACATGAACAGTTGGAAAGGGTTTACATAATACCAGCTTGACAATCAAAATAGAGAACCAATGAACTACTTCCCTTCAATCAGACTCCTTCTCTTGAACCTCATAAAAAAGTCCCAAACAATGACCGAGGTCTTTACCATCAACAATGCTATCACAAGACTGCAATCAATCTTGACAGTTTATTCCTTTGTAATCTGTATTATCATTTTGCTTTGAATTATGTTCCCCTGGTACTTTGCAATCTGTGTGAGCCTTCATCTCAGTTTTTTGAATAAGAGGTAGAAAATGCATAGAAAATCAGTTATAAAACATTTAACTTTATTCAACTTTTTTGCTTTGAATTATGTTACCCTGGTACTTTGCAATCTGTGTGAGCCTTCATCTCAGTTTTTTGAATAAGAGGTAGAAAATGCATAGAAAATCAGTTATAAAACATTTAACTTTATTCAACTTTTTGCAATAAATTGTATAATAATATTCATGAGCAAGGAACCAATGCAAAGAGAAACTCAGTGAATTAATATCAACCACTGTGATGGTTTATTTTGATCGTCAACTTAACAGACTATAGAATTATCTTGGGGACAGTACTCTGGGCATTTTTGTGAGGAGTTTTTTCTAGATTAGGTTAATTGATGTGGGCAGATCCATCGGAAATGTGGGGGTTACCATCCCATTACCAGGGATCCCAGACTATTCAAAAGGAGGAATCTAGCTGAGTACTAGCATTCACAGCTTTTTGCTTCCTG
>NW_008343658.1:20813-22361 GCF_000622305.1 Nannospalax galili | reverse complement strand
ATTTAATAGCTGAATTTTTGAAAAGATAAACAAGATAGACAGATTCTTAAGCCAGATAATCTAAAGGAAGAAAGAGCAAATCAAATTCAATAATACCATTTTGGAATGGGAAATATCAAGACAGACACTGCAAAGAACCAAAATATTATAAGGGAATGCTTTAAAAACCTATAATCTAGGGGGTTGGAGATGTGGCTCAGCGGTTAAGAGCACTGACTGCTCTTGCAGAGGATCCAGGCTCGATTCCCAGCACCCACATGGCAGCTGTGAACCATCCTTAACTTCAGTTCGAGGGGAATCTGAAGCCCTCTTCTGGCCTGCACAGCATTGCATAACACTCACGTACATGCAGGCAATACACTCATACACATAAAATAAAAATATTAAATAAAAAAGCTTTTTTTGGCATGAATAATTTTTATTAAATTCTTCAAAATATAAATTTAATTTCCTCAACACTTTTAGACACACTATTACAAGTTTCTGTTTTGCACTAAGTAAACTGTAGCAGTTTGTGCTAGATTAGGATGCTCTCAACACTGGCCTATGAAAATCAACCTCAGAGGAGATCGGTTTATTTTTGTTAGGCTTTATCTCTTCCTAAATGCCTAGCTAACACCTTGCTGTTAAATCTCTCAGTCTTCTCATGGGACGTAGGTCATGTAATCAACCAATTAAACATAATTGGTGGAATTGATCTATTTTGATTAATTGGTGTCCTGGTATTATTTATCACAGAAGCAATTATGTATTTCTATGCTTTGGAGAACATTTCTGAAATTATTGGTGGCAAGCATATTAAAAGTGCTCTGTTTACTTTCTTCCTAAGGAAAATTAATGGTAATAGCTCTTTGGGAAATATTGCAGTTTTAAAAAATTTATTGAGATTTTGTACATTGCATACAGCAGTTCTTAATCAAATTTAGTCCCCTTCCCACATCCATGTCCTCCAAAGTCCTCCACTGGACTGGACTGCATGTATTCTGCCATAATATGTTAAGTCCCATCCAGTCAAGCACTTGCATCCCGATGTCCTTTGTTATAAATTCATCCACTGGAGTCTAGTCAGCCTGTGTAGAGATCACAAGTAAGGCCTATTCTTGAGAAATGTTATAAAGATGATCTAAAACTGTACATTAATTGAAATTTTACTATAAGGAGTATTTTTATTTTAAAATCCGTAATGAGGATTGAAATTTTAAGGTCTCTAGTTGTATATAGACATAAAATTTATAACGAATTTAAAAGAAAATGGAATTAAAATGTTTAAAACACAAAAATATAGTGACAATCACTTATTTTAGTGTTTTGTCAAGCAAAGGGACAATAAAAAAATCAATGGAGGTTGAATTGTTAATTTTTTATTTTGTTTTTTATTTTTATTTTTTATGTGTATGCATGTATTGCCTGCATGTAGGTAAGTGCACCCTTGTCATGCAATGCCCACAGAGGTCCCAAGAGGCTGTGGGATCCCCTAGGCCTGGAGTTATGGACAGTTTTTAGCTGCCATGTTTGTACTGGGGTTCGAACCTGGAATAACCAGTATTT
>NW_008343658.1:10997-17322 GCF_000622305.1 Nannospalax galili | reverse complement strand
GTGTGAATTCTTCTGAATATATATTGAAAACTGTGGTTACTGGATCATCTAGAAGCTTGATTTTCACTTATGAATTATTTATTTATTTATTTATTTAATTTATATATGTGTAGGAGTTGTAGGTATACACATGAACATAGAACATGTGTGGAGGTCTGAGGACAACTTGTGGAAGTCGGTTTTCTCCTTCCATGATATAGGATCCAGAGGCCACCATGTAGGCCCTCTTGCTGCCCAGATCCAAGTTAGTTTGGGGTCAGTGGCACTTGTGGTTTTTTATAAAGACTGGTCTTGTTATGACTCCCAGGCTTGCCTGGAACTTGTGATCCCTCTGCTTCAGTCTCCCAAGTGCTGGGATTACAGGCACATGCCACAAGGCTTAGTTCTCACTGTGCCTTTTAGGGATATCAAATAATGTTGCGATGTGGTGACTGTACCTACTATTTGGGAAATACACGTTCAGGATCTTTGCCCAGATTTTTCAATTGCATTATATTCTGTTTCTGTGGAGTTGATGGGACCGCCATGCATGCTTTGGATATTCACCTTTCATCAGGGATTTGAGTTAGGACTGTATCCGTCCATTCCATGGGTTGGTTCTCATTCTATTGTTTCCTTTGCTTGATTATTTTTAATTTGTCATCTGAGGTTTTGTGTCATAGGAAAACAAACACTGCCAGGCAGCGTTCTACCATGAAGCTGTCTCCATATATTTTCTACTAGAAAGTTTATTGTTCCAGGTCTTATGTGTCTTTAATCTATTTATGCCTATTCTTGTGCATAGTGTAGGGTAACTACCAAGTTTTGTCGATTTTCATGTGAATGTAGATAACCAGATTTCACCGATCTACTCACTGTAGAAGCTTTCACTTCCCATTGGGAATCCGCAGTCCTTAGTGCCAGGTCAATGATCACTTGTCTGTTGGGCTAGAGAGATGGCATATACTGTTCTTGCAGAAGACATGAATTCAGCTCCCAGCACCAAGACAGGCAGCCTACAACTTTCTGTAACTCCAGCTCCATGGGATCTGACTCCCTAATCTGACCTCCACATGTACTTGCAATCATATGCACAAACCTACACACACACACATACACACACACACACACACCATGTAATTAAAAATACATATAAATAGATAATTTAAAAGATCACTTCTCTGAACAGAGATGAGCGAATTTATGAGCTCTTTATTCTATTCAACACTACAATGTTATAATTGCAGTAAGTTTCTAATGTCTTCTGAAATCATGAAGAATGATGACTCTAGTTTTCTTGTTTCTTAAGATTAATTTCACTATGGGGGGATGTCTTTTGGCAATCCATAACAATTTAATGTTTTAACTTTCAGTTCATGAACACATAATACTGTTTGCTTGTTCCCTTTAATTCATTTATCAGTGCTTAACTAACAGTTTTCAAAGAAGAGATCTTTAATTTCCTGACATAGTTATTTTTAATTATTTTCCTTTTTCCTGTAATGTAAATAAGATTATTTACTTTGTTTTCATGAGATTTTGTTTGTGTGTAGTACTTGGGATTTAACATAAGTCTCATACCTGCTAAGTAAGCACTTTGTCACTGAACTGTATCCCCAACCTTTATTTTACATTTTATTTTGAAGCATACTCTCCCACTAATGTCTAAGCTGGCCTTGAGCCTCCTATCACAGCCTCTCATGTAGCAGAGATTACAGTCCTGTGCACTGATGTTCAGCTTGTACTTGAGTTTGGTATTTTGACTTTGTATCTTACAACCACAATGTGTGAGTAGAAATCAGAGTACATCTTTCAGGATCTGGTTCTTGCCTTGTTGAGGCAGAGTCTCTCTTGTTTATGCAGTTGTGCTGTGTATTCCAGGATAGCTAGCTCATGAGCTTCTGGGAGATTCTCCCCTTCCATCTCATCAGAGAAGTGCTGGGATTACAATGTGAGACACAGCATCTGGTTTTACGTAGGTTCTGGAGATTGAGCTCAGGCATCAATCTTGAATGGCAAGTACTTTTTACCCGTTCCTGATTCTTGATTTATCAGTTTTATTGTGTATCTGTGTGCACATGTGTGTATGTGTCTGCATGTACGTATTCAAGTATTTTTTACGTATGAATTCATGTGGTTTATAGAGATAACTATACGTTTATTATTGAATGTTTTATTCTTGTTTTAATTGTGCTATAATTTTCAATTGTATGATGAATTAAAGTGACAAGAACAGAAATATTTTCTTTGATCTTGAATTTTAAAGAAATTATTTTGGTTTTCTACTATTAAAGTATTCACTTTGGAACTTTTGTTCCATGAGTTATTATGTGGATATCAATTTGTTCTAAACAGAGTTTGTTGACCATTAACAATGAGATTTATCCGCAAGGTTCAAGGTTATTCAGCATGCACAAATGCTGAATTACAGTAATGGAATAAAAAAATATATACACCACAGAGTCCCCTGAACAGATTAAAAAGTATAGTTCACTACTTTTCCTGCAAAACTTTAATTTCCTATTTGGAGTACCTTATACAAAGCAAAGAGTTTCCCTACCACCCACTTCTGTAAAAGGCTGAGTTGGTAGGTGATAACTGACTGCTTTTCAGCAGATGTCAATCACCTGCACCGCCACTTTGATCCAGGAGCATCAGTTATATGATTAGGATGTTTCTGAAGTGTGTGAGTGCGCCAGTGAGGTTGCCTGGGTTTATTCACTGGATTTGTCGTTTACAAGTTTCTGATACCATTGACACCACTATCCTCTTCGGAATTCAGATTTTCAAGAATAAATATGATTTCAAAATTCATAGATTTTGTTTCATTCACCCATACCTAAAGCATTTCAAGTAAAACAAGCAATGTTAATAATAATTTCCATTATTTTCATAGTTGTCTTTATTTATATATCTTGCATCACATTATCAACTGAGAACTAGGATGGGGATAGAAAACATCCCTGGACTGTCAAGGAAAATATTTCATGAATATAAGCTACATTTTCATGTTTATTTCAGACAATAAGAAGTAAAAGCTACTTCAAATGTATATCAAAAATATCTAAAAGGCAGCAAAAACATACCAAATAAATACTGATATATTGATGTGTATTTTTATCATTTTATATTACTATTATTGAGGAGGGTTTTGGGTGTGCACAACAGAACAGGTATGGGGCTAGAGTACAACTTTGTTGAGCTAGTTCTTGCTTTCCAGTTTTACATGGATTCCAGGGGTCAAACTCAGGTATCACCCACTGATCTATCTCTCTAGCTTAGAGTATCACAAATTTCTGATGTTCTAGGTTCATTTACAAGATGATAATGATCCAAACTTGCGAAGGCTAACCACTGTTGTCAGCATGACTGGATCTGGAATTAACTAAAATGGAAATGGCTAGACTCTCCTCTGAGGGACTTTCTTGATTGTATTATTTGAAGAGGGGCCCACTCTAAAATGTGGGTGGAAATCCTGTGGCAGCACAGATAAAATGGATTGTCTTAGTTTGGTTTCTCTCAATGTGATAAACCGCTGTGGACTAAAACCAACTTGGGGAGGGAAGGGCTCCCCAAGTTATTTCACCTTAGAGCTGGCAGGTCATGCGAGGGAGCAGGGCAGAAGCTCAGGGAAGGAGCCTGAATGTAAGAACTGAAGAGCAGACCGTGGAGGGATATTGCATGCCCTAGTCTGTGCCCCCTGAACATGGCTTTGCTTTGTTTCCTTTAAATAATCTCCCTTAAGTATTTGGCCACAAGAACATTGATGGGTCCAGGTAATAGAAGTTAAAGAACCAAGATGAAGCCTAGTAATAAAAAATGGGAAAAGTAAGATTTTTTTAGAAATATTTAAAATGAGAACTAACAGATTGAATAAATAATAATTAGAAAGAAAGAAGCAATAAAGATGAATTCGGAGGCTTGAATCATTATCGTCTTGTAAATGAACCTAGAGCAGCACTCCTTTTTCTGAGATCGAACACAACTTTGCGCCTGTTAGATTTATGTATAGACCAACTTACATCAGCCTTGGTGGCCAAGAGACTCTAAAATCCTTCCCCTAGCCTTCATGTCAGCTAGAACAAACTTGCCCTGAAGAGCTGCTCTGCTCCACGCTGAGACCCAGAGTGACAAGTTGCTACACAACTTGAATAGGTACCAGCTATGTCATGAGGCTGCATGGACCCCTGAGATGGCAGGCCTTTGTGATTTTGAGATTCACTTGCAAACAGCTTAGTGTGTGGGCCAAGGTACTGCCTTCAACAATACTAAGAAACTTACAAACACCATGTGGAGTCAGTTCTCCATGGATTACATCATATTTTATTCTAGATGCAATTTAAAAATGATGTCTAAAATTATGTAAATGAGCTAACAGGAAATTATGATATGTTATCTTGTTCAGAAAGAAGGCTTTATAAAATAATCTGTAATATTATTTTTTTTTGTTTTTCTTTCTAGGTTTTTTTAACTTTTATAAAAACTATATTGAGACTTTCAAACAGGTATATAAGGTATCTTGATTAAATCCATGCCCACGCCCTCCCCTCCAACATTCCCCCCTCAGAAGAGGTAACCCTAAAATCTTTTAAAGATTATATACAAGCTCCCAAATACTTTTGACATTTTTGGCCTTTGGAACAGAGTATGTTGCTAACATGCCCAAACATATTTTGACTTTTAGCCAAGAAACTAGCTACTTTTCTTTATGTTGGGAGCCTGAGGCTCAGCCATTTCCCGGGCGGCTGGCAGACCTGAGTTGGTAACCTTTCCATTCAGTCCACAACCTTGGCTCACAGCTGGGGCCAACAGCCTTGGCCCACAACCTTGGCTCAGAGCTGGGGCCAACAGCCTGGCCCACAACCTTGGCTCACAGCTGGGGCCCACAACCTTGGCCCACAACCTTGGCTCACAGCCGGGGCCACAACCTTGGCCCA
The DNA here is from genome assembly GCF_000622305.1 of Nannospalax galili. Taxonomy (NCBI): domain Eukaryota; kingdom Metazoa; phylum Chordata; class Mammalia; order Rodentia; family Spalacidae; genus Nannospalax; species Nannospalax galili. Next base: position 12,406 of record NW_008343658.1, on the reverse strand, counting down.
CAACCTTGTTCTCCTTTCTAGTTATCAGTAGATTCCTCCCTTAGAGTACATCTGGACAAAAAGAACAGGGCAATTTTCAAATGTTCATATGAGAGTCCACTGGAGTTTCTTGACAAGGGCTTCCAAAAGCATCCCTCTATTGGGTTCTTCCTCATTTTTCTTTCAGCTTCACAGGCTGGAATAGTTGGCTGGATACTCCAGTGACCCTACTTGGCACTCCTTTAATGAATGAGGACAACCGTCAACAAGCTCAATTGTGAATATGTTTAGCGATCAGGCTCAGCTGAAGTCATGATGACGGTAGTCATTTCATGCAGAAGCGACTCCTGTATAGCATCATCTTATTAAAAGGACCTGGAATTTAGAAGGATTTGGTGCTAGGAGCTACATATGAGGGAGAACATACGTCGTTTGTTTTTCTGAGGCTGTGTTACTTCACTTAATATAACAGTTTCTAGATCCATCCATTTACCTGCAAATTTCATTTTCTCCTCTTAATATCCATAATATTACTTTTAAGAAGAAAGATTTCTTAGAACTCTTTAAGAATTTATAGAATTTTATAAGAATTATTCAAGAATTTTAAGGAATATCACTTTTAAGTGAAATGTATTTATGCTATTTAACACACACCGTCCTTTATTTGTATTTACTTAGGTATAATATTCTTTTTAAAAATATTTTATTTATTATTATTGTTTTATGTGTATGAGTGTATTGCCTGCATGTATGTGAGTGCACCCGTGTCGTGCAATGCCCTCGGAGGTCAGAAGAGGGCTTCAGATTCCCCTGGAAGTGGAGTCAAGGACGGTTCATAGCTGTCATGTGAGTGCTGGGAATCGAACCCAGGTCCTCTGAAAGAGCAGTCAGTGCTCTTAACCACTGAACAATCTCTCCAGCCCCCAATTCTAATATTCTTTAGAAGAAACAAGTTTTTAATTTTATGTTTCCTACATAGAACAACTTTCATATTGAATAAAAAAGTTAAAATCGAAATGCATGTAATAGATTACTCTATTCTTGGGTAAGTTAAGATACACAAATAATTAAATGCGAGATATAAATTATTAAAATAAAAGACAAATTAATTTTTTTGTTTGTTTTGAGATAGAGTCTCCCTCTAGCCACAGATGGCCTAGAACTCACTATGTAGACCAGGTAATCTCATAGAGATCTGCCTGTCTTTGCCTCCTGAGAGCTGGGATTAAAGGATTTAAGGCATGTGCCATCACTCTTAATTCCACATTAGCTTTTTGTTCAAAGTTCCTTTTATGATTTAAGCTAATCAGTTAATTAAATGACATTACCCTTCTGAAGCAGAAAATATTCTTCTACATACAGTTCTGAAGGATTGATTAACTTGCTTATTCCTCAAAGTATAAATGAATGGGTTCAACAATGGGGCGACT
>NW_008343658.1:4941-7248 GCF_000622305.1 Nannospalax galili | reverse complement strand
TTCCATATGAGTCATAATATAATACATATATGTCCAACTACTTCAACCTCACAAGACTTCAAAAAAATTATAATCATCATAATGACTTGCTAGAAAACTGCAAATAAGTGTCTCCAATGAAATAAACAATATAAATGCCTCTCTACAGGAAATCCCAGGGGATCGTGTCCCTAAGGAAAAGAAAGTTTTCAAAGCACAGAAAGGAACTTCCAAAACATCATTAGGCCTTCTCTGTTTAGTACTTAATTAAAATGTATTATTATCTGGGTGTTTTGCTATACTTGGGGGCCTAAAGTAGAGGATGGCAAATTCAAGGTCAGGTTCAGTTTTCATAATGAGACCTTGTCTTAAAAGTAAAAGGTCCACCTGGGAGACCGAGGCAGGAGGATTGTCCTAAGTTCAGGCCAACCTGTGCCACATAGTACCAAACTTCTCAGTAAGTATCATGATGGAGAGTACCTGAGGTTCCTCACACTCAAAGCAATCACTTTGGGAACTGGGGAGATGGCTCACTGGGGAAACTGCTGGTTGCACAAGCATGGAATCTGATTTTGGATTCCCAGATCCCATGCAAAAGCTGGGCATGGTGGAGCATGCCTGCTACCTGTGCACACATGTGAATACATGTACTCCCTCCCCACACAAATAAAAAATATTTGAATGAATTTTAAGGGAGTAATGGAGACCCTGAAGGAAGTAGCACATGATTTTGCATCGTATAAAGATAATTCCTTTCGAGGGAATATCAAAGTAATTGCTTTTGAGGAATAATTCTTTTGGGGCTTATGTTTGTATTCCCAATATATGAATCGGTCACTAAAACAACAGTGTCTACATACTAACAGAAACATCACTCCTATTTGTCTGGGGAAAAAGTGCTAGTGTTCAATATTAGGGAGGAAAAGGAACTGCTGTATCATAATATGATTATGGAATGAATTTTGAGTTTTTCACATTTTTTTTATTTTGGGTGCATGGTTTCAGAGGACAACATGCAGGAACTGGTTCTCCTTCTCTCATGAGTTCTGGTTATTGAACTAAGGTTGCCAGGTGTGGAGTCAGGGCTTTTGCTCACTGAATCATCTTGTCAGCCCTAGTTATGGAAAATTTTCTTCAGTGATCTATAGACACCTAAATTCAACCTATGCAAAGTATAACTAATGATTATAGTACCTATAATGTATTGTGTATTTACCATGTGTGACTCACTACTCTAATGACTGTGAGTTCTTTGTTAATTAATCATAACACAAGGAAAGGAGGCATAATTATGAGTAATTTTTGATGTCGAACATTGGAGAGAAACTATGTACTCAGGGCAGAATTTGGAAATCATGGAGACAGGATTGGAAAGAGATCATTGATTCAAGGTATACTTTATTAAGAATTAGCCTATATAGCCAATAAAGCAAATGAGGCAATAGAGGATTGATAGATAATTTATAGACAGGTAGAAGATATTTAATTTAGAAAAAATAAGCTAATATACAGTAAGGAGAAAACTTAGTGGGTAAGAACACTTGGAGCACAAGTATGGGGACCTGAATTCAAATCCCCAATGTCCATGTACAAGATTGTGTGTGGCTGTACCACCTGTGCCATTAACCACAGCAATGGGAGGAACTGAAACAGGAGGATTATTGATGCTTCCTGGCCACCAGCCTCACTTTAGTTTCAATGAGCAATCCCGTCTAAGGGTATACAGCAGAGATTGATAGCGCAGGACACTCTGAGCCCAAGGACATGTATGCAGCACACACATGTGTATATTTATCATGTACATGCAACACACACAATAAGTTATGAAAAAGAAGCTAAAAGATACTAAGTATATGATTTCTCAAAAATATTTGTAACTGCTTATGTAGTTATGATTGAATGAGTGACATTTTATACTAGGCTGGCTCTAGTCCAGGGGAAATCAAAATTTAAGACTTGAAGTATAGTCACAGCTCAGTGCATATCACTTCTAAGCTATTGTTAATTCCAAAGTATTAGTTGAACCACAGGGCAAAGATTGTATGAAATTATGACAATGATAAAATTTTATATTATCATTCTAAGTAAATATGGTTATAGGTAGAGTTGTGGATATAGATAGATAGAAAAAAATGAAAAAATTACAGAATTCTAGCACCAAAATATTCACTTATAAGGAATGAAAGTGTTATAAAAGATTAATTTTAAAAAATTTAATTATCAATTAAGATAAACATAAACATGAATTATAAACTTATTGGGATATAGCAAAAAGGATGTGCAAGGTGAACTGACATTCTCTATTCAATAATCAGTCCTACCATCATC
>NW_008343658.1:3004-4759 GCF_000622305.1 Nannospalax galili | reverse complement strand
TGTATATATGAAACTAAAATTTTAAAAATAAAAGCTAATAATTGAATGAAATCTGATAATAAACAACAAAAATGCTCATAACAATAATTACCAGATTTATTAGGGAAATGAAATATGGAATAATTTTTTTTCAATAAGCGGCCAATCTATTGAGATTTGGAACAGCTAGAAAGTGTTAAGTGAAAAGTTATCTCTGGCTCATTTCCAGTCCACCTGAGGACCTCCTGTCATTCATTTCTCCTTCCCGGCTGGTTCCTCTGACTTCCACTGCCCTCTCCCCCAACTGCTGCTTCCTGGGGACCACATGTACCAGTGTCCACTCACCCTCTTCTCTAGGTAGGAGCCCTAGACTCCTGCTGCCAACTCTACCCACTGCCCAGCCTGAGGACCATGCTCTGACTTACTGCCCATGCCTCCTTTCAGGGAGGAACCCCAGGCTCCTGCCACTGTTCTAATCATAGCTGCTGCTTCATGGTAAGTCCTGCTCATTTTTGCTAGACTCCTAAGGATTGCTTTTGAGAACATCTTTACAGAAGCTCTCTCCCTGGGGTCAGAAACTTTACCTAACCTTAACTGAGAGTGGACCACATTTGATACCCCACTCAAACATCAGTACTGAATTGCCCCAAGACTGATCCCCAAGCACCAATCTATTGGTGTACAACCCAACAAACTGGTGTACAGCAGCGATCCAAACACACACTAAATAAAAGGGAGAAATAGAATCCTTAAAAAGCCAAGCTGAAATCAAACTCAAAATGAAAATTACAAGATGTCAAATAAAAGGCTCAGAAGAAAACATTGCCAGTAGATTGCATGAAATGAAGGAGAGAATATCACGTCTTGGAGACAAGATATAAGAATTGAATCACTCAGATAAAGCAATGTTAAATCTGAAAAATTTCATTCACAGAATATGTTTTCGGAATATTATGAAAGACTACACCTCCAAATCATAGGTAGAGAAGGAGAAGCCTAGGCCAAAAGACGTAGATGCTATTTTCAACAAAATAATAGAAGAAAAACAACAAAATCCAAGGAAAGAGATATCATGAAGGTACAAGAGACATACAGAACAACAAATCAAAAGGACCAGAAAACAAACTCCCCATGTCACATAATAGTCAAAATACTAAATGTACATACACAACTAAGAAAGGACACTGAAACCTGTGATAAGAGAGACCAAGTCACATATAAAGGCACCCCCATCAGTATAGCAGCCAATATTTCAATGAAAACTTTGAAGGCCAGAAGGGTTTGGGTCAATGTCCTACAAATTGTACAAAGACCAAGATTTAGTAAAGTCAAAGTACTATTCTTCACAAAGCCATCAGTCTTAATCAATGGAGAAAGATAATTATTCAACAATTAAAAACAGATTCAAGGAATTTGTGACTACTAAGAAGCTCTTCAGAAGACACTAGAAGGAGCACTTTGGCCTCAAGAAAAGTTAGATACACAAGAAGATACCTGGAATAATAAACAATTCCAGAAATAGTCATCAAAAGAGGTCCAAGAAAAGATCACCAAAACTACAAAATGAAGGAATAAATGCACATTATTTAACAACTTTTAATATTAATGCTTGACATTCCCAAATAAAAATATATAGATTAACAGATGGATTAGAAGATAGGATTCGTCATTTCACTGTCTCTATGAAACGGACTTCACTATCAAAGGTAGACACAAATTTAGTGTTAATGGATGAGAAAAGGTAGCCCAAGCAAATGGAACTAAGAAACCAACATG